>NW_005871439.1:779209-839261 GCF_000147115.1 Myotis lucifugus | reverse complement strand
GTGGAGTGGGAGGGGAATTGGCAGTCACAGAGAAACCAGGCACGGCCTGTACCTGTCCGAGGGTACAGATCTCTGGCAAGGCTGTTCAACTTGATGCAAAGCGGAAAATTCCATTAAATGGCTGGGATTTTGGCTACTGCTGCATCCAGGAAGCTCTGAGTGAATTTGTTTCTCTTGCATGGGTCTGCTTTTCTCACCCCCATCCCCTCACCCTTAACCCCACCAATCTCTCCTGTATGGGTACTCATTCATTCAGTCATCATGTTGAATGAGCTCCTACTGTATGCATGAACAGTACCAGGTGCAGTGGAGGAATAAGAGATGAATTAAACTCAGGCTTCTCCCTCTATAATCTAGGTCAATGGCTGGGTCATTTATTTAGCAAAAGTTTTGGGGAGTGAGGCAGTCTCTAGTGTGTACAATGAAGGAAGGACAGAGTGTTGGGGTGACTGTCACGGGGGACTTTAGTGACACAGGCGGGGGTGGGGGATATTTCCTAGAGGCTTAGAGTCCTCTGGAGCTGAGCAGTAAGTTATGCAAAGCAGTAAGATACAGATGCTACAGCGTCGCCAGACAGGCCTCAGTTCAGATCTGGCTTTGCTCATGTTTAACCTTGTAGCATTGAAGAGATGCCTTCATTTAGTTTTATTTTTGTGGTAAAATATGCAAAACAAAATTTATCATTTTAACCGTTTTAAGTATGCAGTTCAGTGGCAACCATCACCATCATGGGGCTCCAGAACTCTTTCATCTTGCAAAACTGAAACTCTGTCCCCACTAAGCACCAACTCCCCAACCCCATTGGCCCCAGCCCCTGGTAACCACCATTCTACTTTTGTCTCAGTGAATTTGACTATTCTAGGTACTTCATATAAGGGGACTCATGCAGTATTTGTCCTTTGTGACCAGCCTATTTCACTTAGAATAGTGATCTCAGGGCTTACCCAGGTTGTAGCAGGTGTCAGAATGTCCTTCCCCTTTAACCCTGTTACTATCCATGGTACGTATATACCCCATTTTGTTAATCCATCCATCTGCCAGTGGACACTTGGTTGCTTCTCCCTTTTGGGGTGCAAATATCTATCCAGGTCCCTCTTCCACTTCTTTTGGGTATATATATATCCAGAAGTGGAATTGCTGGATCATAGGGTAATTCTGTGTTGAATTTTTTAGGAGCCACCATATTGTTTTTCATAGCAGACACATCCATCCCTTAGTTTTGTATCTTTGGTTGCCTCCTCTGTAGAACTGGGCATGATTCTCCATGCCCAGCTCTACATGACCCACCTAGGGTTGCTTTGAGGATGAAAGCAGATGGTGTCTGTGAAGGTCCCAGAAGAGTGGCTGGCACACAGTAGGTGCTCAGTCCATGCTCACCGCCGGTGTGAGGTGGGGCTCTGTGTGCCCAAACTCACAGACAGGTGGGGTCGTCCTCTCTCTCCCTCCCAGCCGTCCAGGCGGCCTGACCGTCCACTTTGGGAGTTTCCCGTCGTCTGTCTGTCTGCTCCTCTGACCTTTCTCTCCTCCCCAGGCCGTGGAGGAGCTCTTGCTGACCCTGGATCTGGAGAAGAAGGCAGTGGCCGTGGGGCACAGCCAGGTGAGGAGAGCTTATTTCTCACGCCCTCCTGCCCATCACGCAGGGACCGGATGAGACCCCGTGCGTGCCTACCTCAGAGCCTCCTCCCTCCATGTCTCCTTCCACCAGGGCTAGTCATTTTCTGCCCTGCAGTGCAGTGGCGTTATTCACACTTCTTATGAGGCCATGAAGGTAAATGCTATCATGTGGGAGGGGAGAACCTTGAGGAGTATCACTTCCGGTGGTTAAACTCCCAGCGGCCTCGGTGGTTGGGAGGAGTTCACATCCTGGACCTCAGTTTGCCTCCCGCAGCCTCGGGAAGAGCTGCCCCCAAACCCGGGAAGAAACACCCGTCGTCACGCAGAGCCTCGTAACTTTGCTTTGCCACCAACTGTGACACGACTCTGGGCCTCGCTGATGGGCAGCGATAAGTGAGGAAAAGGGGCTTGAGAAAGAACACGATTGTCAGAGTTGAGAGAAATAGCTTTTTCCAAACTGGCATTGAGCCAAAAGCTCTTCCAAAAATGTTAAAGTGTTTGGAGAATTTCACAGAGTGCTGGTAGGCTCCTATGTGAAGTTTTCAAGAGGGAAAATACAGTATTTAGAGCTTCCCAACTGTTTGGCCATGGGACCCTCACCCTTTTGTTTTTGTGGAAGACTCATTACCCTGTGTCACTCCACTGAACATGTATCTGTTTCCCCTCTGCAGCCCCCCCCTTCACGCCCCCCGCCCCCCATGACCTGCAGGGAATGGGCCAGTGTTTCCCTGGGGAGCGTGACATTGCAGCTTCCTGGTGAAGCTACCCAGGTGGCCATGCTTATCATGTCTGGCCTCCCTTTTGCTCCTTTCCTATGATTAATAACTAGCTAATTACAAAGTGTCATTAGGATGTCACACTCTGCTTGGTCCGATAAGCAGCCGGACCCATGAAAAGCAACTAATTTAGATTTTTCTTTGTGATCTTCAGCCGCTGGTGCCTTATCGAGGCCTGTGCTGAGGGCCGTGACATTTATGAAAAAGGTGGATTCCACATGCAGTGGCCTTCTGGTCGCCGATATGCTCTTAAAAGGAAAAGAAATCAAAATAAGATTGTGCCGAGGCGATGACTTATTCCTGTTCTCTGTACGGCCGTTTCCAATTATCTTTTTTAATGAAAGCTTCCTACTTAATCAATAGCGGTTTTGGCAGAACCCACCGCCTTTTGTAATATATGAACTAGTGCTGTCATCACTTTGATCATTGATTTTTTTTATAGCAGCTTGTGGGACTCACTAGCTTGTGAAATTAATACAGTCATTATTGAGGCAATCTGATAGGTAATGAGTCAATCGTGTCTTTATTTCAATGAGGCTAATTGTCTTGGTGTCCCTGGCTGATATGAAGTGTTCTGTAAAGCGACAGAGGGTGGCAAAACAGAGTTATCACCGATTGGGTGTGTTAATTTTCATTTTCTCATCGAGAACGGGTTTCCTGCAGGATTGGTGGAATGATCTCCATCACAGAAAATATGTTCAGGGGAATGGAGACTATATCGAGACCCTCTGTACCACCTGGAATTAAACAGCAGTTCAACCCCAAACCTCGGGCACCTATCGTAATGAATGAGGAAATGAAGGCTCACAGTGACATTGAGAATGGGTGCAGGAGATGAGCTTAAGGCTTGGGGCTCAAGTTAATCACTGGTTATGTGAACTTGAATCAATTACATGATCTTTCTGAGCCAATAGATTCCTCAGAAGGTGTGTGTGTGTGTGTGTGTGTGTAAAATGGGACATAGGAGAAAGAGCTTTGAAAAATGTAGATGCCATGCAAATGTTAATTGCATTCAGTGATAATCGCAGTCTTGTCTGGAGTCAGAGGGAAAGGAGCCCTGGTGTTGCCACCTGCTGGAGGAGCATCCCGGAGAACCGCCTGGCCTGGCCTCAGTTCCTCCCTCCCTAAAATGGGGAGATCGTGTTAACCACCGCATAGAGCCGTGCCTGTGCAGTGCTCTATGTGCATATCACGTGGTCCGTTCAGACCCAGGACACGGGAAGGGCTCCATGAAATGTTAACCAGTAATCGACAGTGTCACCGGTGACCTGATGATATCACCAACTAAGGTGGAGCTGCCCAGTGCTTGAAAGTGAGCATAAGGGTGTCTGCAACGTGACTCCTCCCCATCTCTGCCTCAGCTCCCATTAGAGCATCTTTCCTTTGCCTCTGGGAGGTGAGACCAGCCTCAGCTACCCAACCCCCTGGGCTGGAGCCAGCCTGGCCCCAGAGCTTCAGGTCCTCGCTTTGTATGCCCTGTAGCCTATTTGAAGGCGGCCCTGTGGGGTGCCGGGGAGGGAGGCATTGATCCCACTGCTGCAGAGGCCTTCGTCCATTATTGATGAGCCAAGGCCTGGAAATCTGGCTGCTTTCTGCCGGATACCTGAGCACCTCCTGTGGGTGGCACCCGCCGGGCCTGCCCCATTCTCTCCTGACCAAGGGGGGCCTCCTGCACCTCCCTCCCATTCTCTGTCCCTTCTTCTAAGGCCAGGCTGAGTATTTCCAGGCCACCACTTCTCTCAGATGGTTAACGGTGTTTATTTAAAAAGTGCACGCTCCCAGGCCTGACACCTTTCCTGGGCGAGGCCTGGGATCTGCATTCGCCTCACTCCTCGGGTGATTCTGGTGCATGGTCCGTCTTAGCAGTGGGTCTTCAAAGAACGTGTGCTTGCATCCCGTGGGGATGGCGCTGAGAGGCTGGTTCTGATGCAGCAGGCCTGGGGTGGGGTCCAGGATTCTGCATTTTTAAAAGGTCTCAGCAGTAATGGTGCTGCTGGTGCATGGACCACACTCCGAGTACCAGGGGCTAGAGGAAGACAGAGAGGAGGCATGAGGCGTGAAGCTTTGATAATCTAGACCCTCAGTCAAGGGCAGCTGCTGATACTTCAGGTGGAAGCAGGAGACTGGGGTCTGCGTGGCAACCGCCTCCTCCTTTAGACAATCTTGATTCAGGGAGAAGTCACCCCCTGCTCTCTCTCCTTTCAGGTCTTCCTTAAGGCGGGCGTGGTCTCCAGGCTCGAGAAGCAGCGGGAGAAGCTGGTGTCCCGCACCTTCGTTTTATTCCAGGCGGCTTGCAAGGGCTTTCTGTCGCGCCAGGAGTTCAGGAAGCTGAAGGTATGAGGCCTCGTGCACCGGCAGAGGCGTGAGATGCCGGAGGAGCACCATCCGTGCTGGTCCGGGGCTGTAACCCCACGCCTCCCACGCTTGCCTCGTGCACCAACCCCCGTGGGACGATGTTAACATGCAGATTCTGATCCAGTGGGTCTGGGTGTGCATAGGGCTCCCCACGTCTCCCACCATGCTGCCTATGCTACTGTCCACAGACGCACCCTGTGTGGTGAGACTCGGAGCGGCCTTTTGCAAGATGTCATGGTTGTTTCTAGGACACTGACGTCAAAGTACCAATGATGCCACCTTGACCTACATATCCGTGAGGTTTCCAAGCCTTTGTGGTCGGTTCATGGTTTCAGCGTGTCCCACCTTTCACAGGTCAGCAGATAGGGCATGGGCTGGACACAGCCACTCAGGCCTTTGGGACAGAGAGGCCAGTTTAGAATCCACAGTCCTGGACCACCAGCTTCTCAGATTCCCCAGAGACTGAGTTTTCTCTCTGTAGCCTGCACAATGGAGAGAAGGCGGCTTGACTCTGGGGACAAGCAAGACCTATGTTCGAATCCCACCTCCACCACTTAGTAGCTAGGTAAAGGGGAAATGAGATTATGTGTACTTAGTACAGTATGTGGCACATAGTAACTGCTCAATAAATTCTAGCTGGTATGAATTTAATATTGTTACTGTTATACCCCTACTAGCATGGAGTCTCATTATGTGTGCCCCCAGCTTATGTGAATTTGCAAATTCAAGTATATGCACTTGGCCAAAGCAGAAAAAGGCAAGAACGTTAGTAATTAAAATACTGTGGGCAATCCCACTGGCCCACTGCATCCAAGTAGCTCAGGCCTTGGGGTGGTTTGGAATAGAGGCTAACTAAGAGCCCGGGCTCTATCTGTAGTCAGACGGCAGGGGTTCAAATCCTGACTCTGCCACTGAGAAGCTGACACTGGGCACGGGATTTTACCTCTCTGTGCCTCAGTTTCCCTATGTGTAAAATGGCCCTTCCCCAGATCTACTGAGTCCGTCTGTGCTTTGAGAAACCCTCCAGGAGATTCTGGTGTGCACTCAGGTTTGAGAAGCACGGCATTCGTGTTCAGTGCACCCGAAATGATATCTATCCCCTAAATGTCAACTGACAACACAGCCACGGCCATAGCTTCTAGCGGGCAATTTCAGGGATTTTCAAGGATCATTCCTGCCTTGTGTGGTGACTTTTGTACCTAATCCGATTATAAGATGTGACCCATTGTATACTGTTCTCTGTTCCTCATCCTGTTATAATTATTAGGTCACGCGAGATTAAACTGCGGCCTAATGCCTGATGCCGAGAGCCTGATTCCGTGGAAGCTTTTTCTATTTTTAAGTATCTAATTCCTTTCACAAGGATATAAACCCATTTCCTCCATCCATGCCACCCTCTGCCTCTTCACATTCCTTCACCTTCGCCAGGCTGGGAAGGACCCTCCATTTCCCATCTCCTTTCCCTGCAGATCCGTCGACTGGCCTCACGGTGCATCCAGAAGAACGTGGCTGTGTTCCTGGCGGTCAAGGACTGGCCGTGGTGGCAGCTCCTCGGCTCCCTCCGGCCCCTGCTGAGTGCCACCATCGGGGATGAGCAGCTTCGCGCCAAGGAGGTTGGTCCGCATGCAGACAGGGCACTGGGTAGCTACTCCCACCCACACCCCATCTTGGTGCTTGCATCTCACCCAGTACCCCCATTTCTGAACGTTCTTAAGCCAGGGATGCTCCACCCACAGCCCTGGCTGGCTGCCTCCCTCAGATAGCCCTCTGCTCCCGTCAGCACCGACCACCATCCATCCACGCCCAGCTTCTCTCTAGGCTCCTGGG
Source organism: Myotis lucifugus (assembly GCF_000147115.1). Classification (NCBI taxonomy): domain Eukaryota; kingdom Metazoa; phylum Chordata; class Mammalia; order Chiroptera; family Vespertilionidae; genus Myotis; species Myotis lucifugus. The sequence goes on along the minus strand of NW_005871439.1, from coordinate 832,689 downwards.
TGCTGGGTAAATGCACCCTTACTACCCAGGGGTGCATGGAAGGGTCCCTTGTAGAAGCGTCATGCAGATGGGCTGCTGAATCACCCACTCTGTCCCCAGCCTTGACAGTCCTGGAACCGATGCCTCTGGTCCCCAATGGCTTATGGTGTTTGTTTTTTGTAGGCGGAGCTTACAACTCTGCGACAGAAGCTAGAAAAATCAGAAAAGTCTCGGAATGAACTCCGGCAGAACACAGACCTGCTAGAGAGCAAGGTACCCCATCCCTGTGCAGGGTGAGGTCTGCTGAGGGGGAGATGGTGATGCGCCTGGCACTGCGCTAAGCACTTTGCAAACCTCTTCAGAATAAGTGTGTGAGGTGCATGCTGTTACTCTCCCCATTTTAGAGAGGAGGAAACTGAGGCCCAGGGGTATTAAGTATCTCCCGAGGCTACACAACCAGCCAGTGTAGACCTGAGATTCAAACCCGTGTCATCTGGCTCCAAAGGGAAGAATTTCTTAAGTCTAAAAAGCACAAACCACAGGGATAAAATTGTAAATTTGACTATTTTAAAGTAAGAAATGAAATTCTGTTTACCAAAGTATAAAATGATGACACATTACAAACATGGAAATGAAATTTGCAACACTTATAACTGGCAAAGAGTATCCAGAATATGTAGAGAACTTCCTCAAGTCGTTGGAGAAAGGCAACTCACTCCAACAGGAAAAAAGTGGGTAAAAAAAATAGGAATCTGCAGTGCCCAAGAGTTTCAAGAGTTCAAATGTTCAGGAATTCAAATGGCCAATAAACTCATGAAAAGATGCTCAACCTAACTAGCAACCAGGAAATGCAAATCAGATCCACGAGAGGTACCATTTCACACTTCAGAGGGGCGAAATCTAAAGTCTCCTGTAGCCAAGTGTTGGCAAGGATATGTAGCAGCAGGAACTTTTAAAAGCTGCTGGCGGGAGTGTAACTTGATCTCACATTGGATGACTGAGTGTTATATTTTTGCCTCCTCCTTCCCAACTCCTTTTCATTCCTCTTCTTCCTGTTCTCCCTCCTCTTCCTCCTTGTCCTGAAACGTTATATGAAGGTCCAACATACACATAAGTGCACACATCCTAAGGTTACCTCTCCATGCGTTTTTATAAAGTGAGCTCACCAGTCAGTGCAGGCAGCACCCAGACTGACACACAGATCATTCTCAGCTCTCCCCAAACCGCCCCCCCCAACTGACTCCTAACACTAAAGATTAGTTTTCTTCTGTTTTTGAACTTTACCTAAATGCAGTCAAATGTGGATACTCATTTGTGTCTGCTTCCTTTCATCTGGCATTTATGTTTGTAACATCCGTTCACGTTGTCATAAATGATTGTGTATCATTTATTCTAATTGCTCCATAGTATTCCATTATGTGTATAGATCACTATTTATCCAGCAAGTGTAGACCTGAGATTGAAACTCATGTCATCTGGCTCCAAAGGGAATTCTTTAATCGTAAACAATTCAAAACACAAATCTCAGGGGTAAGTGATACATTTGACTATTTGGAAGTGATATGTAAACGAAATGAACATTTGGTTGTTTCCAGTTTTGAACTATGATGAATAAGCCTGCTGAGAACATTCTCGCACCTGCCTTTTGACGCCCCTGTTGTACCTTTCTGTTGGGAATAGACCTAGGAGTGGAATTGCTGGGTTTTAAGTTATTTCTATGTTCAGTTTTAATAGATATTGCCAGACAGTTTGCTAAAGTGTTTGTATCAATTTACACGCCCACAGCACCAGGTGAGAGTTCCAGTTGCTCCATATCCTTACCAGCACTTGGTGGTGTCTGCCTTTTCATTTAGCAATTTGTGTGTGTGTGTGTGTGTGTGTGTGTGTGTGTGTGTGTGTGTGTGGCACGGTGCAGTAATGCCACATTGTGATTTTAATTTGCAACTTTCTGGCTGTCTTCTTTGGCAAAGTGATCTTTCAAGTCTTTTCTGCTGTTTTTCTAATTGATTTGTAGCAGTTCTTTATATCTTGTGGATACAAGTTCAGTTGTTGGATAGATGCAGTCCAGATCTTTTTTTCCATTCCGTGGCTAGATGTTTTTGATGCAGTAATTTGAAGTTGTATTTTCTGAAGCCCCCATCTCTTCAAAACTGCCGACAGGCAAGGAAGAGATCAAAGGGCTCCAGAACCCCCAAACCTGCATCAATGACAGTAGATGCACTTTTTTGGTTTAAGTCTATATTTTATTGATTCTCAGATGCACATTATTTCCACCTCTATACATCTCTGGAATTGGGATGCATCTTAAAAATCAGTGGAATATTACACCAAAAATTGGCAGCACTTTCTTTTCTGAGGTTCTATAATTGTGCATCTTATAATCAATGGCAGCTCAGATTTGGCAAAATGTAGTGTGTGGGGGCCTGAGTCGGATTTTATTTGAAGAAAGGGATGTGGTTCCCTTCCCTCCCCTCCCAAAAGCTACTGTTGATTTATGCTGGTTGCTTTGGCACTTTCAAGAGCTTCAGAATCACTGTTAACCCTGTAGATTCCCCATCTCCCAAGATCCAGGAGGGATTTGTGGTGGAGGGGTCCTTCCCTGCTTCTTTAACAAGCCCTGAGCTGTTCCCGATGCGGTGCAGTGGTGGGAGGGTGGGCGAGGGGGGTAGTGGGGAGGGGTGTCTGGCTGCATTAGAGCCGTGGTTCCCATACTTGAAAGTGTACCAGAACCCCCTGAAGGACGTGTTAGAATATAGATTGCTGGACCCCCGCCTTAGAGATCCTGAGTGAGTGGGTGTGGAAGGCCCTGGGCCTTCTCCATTCCTCCCTGGGTCTTCTCCATTCCTAAGCCCTTATGTGCTGCTGAGCCTGCTCGTCCGCGGACCACACTTTGAGAAACACTAGACTAGAGAACAGATGAAAGGTATCTCCTTCGTGCATGGGGTTCTGTTTTCTTTTGGCAACTTTCTGTTAGCAGCTGGGGAGCAGACACCCCCGAAGGGCCATGTGTCATGAGGGCACCCCGACCCCGTTCACAGGCTCTGCGCCCCATCCCCTGGTCTCGGTAGGAGGGCAAACAGTCAATAGAAACTTCCCCGAAGGATGTTGTGCCTCATCATTGGAAACTCCGTTAGACTAGGCTTATTAAAAAACAACATTATTGCAAAATGATTTAAGTGCTTCATTTGCAAAGGAGCAGAGAGGAGATGAGGAGAGGCTGGCGATAAATATTCCTCAGGCGTGCACAGCCGGCCTCGGTGCGGAGCGGGGCTTGTGATTTTCTCAGGAAAGCGGCCCGTCTTCTTGCAGGAAGCACCTCCAAGGCTGCGGGAGCTCCTGAGGATGTATGAGGGAGGCGTGTCTTCTTCTCTCCCTGGAAGATATTTTAGGCGTTTCCCAGGAGCGTATTTATGGCAGAAGACTGAGGCCCGTGCAGTCCAGCGCCTGCCCTCATTAGTCTGAGCCGTGGCCCTTTTCGGTGAGGAATTGTGGCCCTTTTCGGTGAGGAATTGCTGGGCGAATCCAGCAGGTCCAGCAGGGGCCGCAGATGTCAGTGGGAAAGTTCACTTGCACAGCGCTGCGGAGCTAGAGCTTATCTCCAGGGTGCGGAGGGTCGTGCTAGGGTCACGGGGCCCAGTGGTTCCTGAGCCTAGATGGTCTCCCAGGTCTTCTGACTCGCAGCCTTGGGCTCGGCCACAGCCCTGCGCCTCTGTGGGGACAGATGTGGTGGTCCCTAGTCCCCGAGGGAGTGAGACACCTGGTTTCCTGTCTGACTCAAGATGCCAGGGCCTCTTGGGCCTTCACTGCTGGGAGGGTGTGTTTCCAGCAGACAGGCCGTGGAGGTTCTGTGGCCATACCGTGGGTGTGTTCACAGATGACCACAGTGGACTGTTCCTTCTGCGTGCCTCAGTTTCCCCATATAAACATTAGAGCCATGATCTCTTTCCTACCTACCTCGCAACATGAACAGAGGAGTGGGGAACTGTGCCCGGTCAGGTGTGGGCACGACGGGCGACCTGAGCTGGCGTAGCTGGTGAAGCAGTGGACAGTCAATCAGGACAGCTGGCTTTGCACCTATTGCTGTGGGATTGTGGGAAAATTCTCCCGGTCCCCGAGCCTCTGGGTCATTAGTAAAATGGTGACAGTACCAGTTATGAATTCTTCTCCCTAAGATCGTGGTGAGGGGGTGCATATAAAGTAGTTACTACAAATTCCAAGCCTTCACGCATCACCACTATTACTAATATGTATTTGAATTCTTACCCAGCTCCCCGCAGCAGACTTGAGTTCCTTGAAGATAATGATACATCTTAGCTATTACTTTGCCTCTCAAAGCATTCAGTGCCAATTGAATGAATGAATGGGATAATGCCGAATTTCATAAAGTAACATTTAATGAGCACTGTGTCTGTGCCAGGTGCTATGATCCATCCTTTACCCACATTATCTAGATTTACCTTCAAATCAGACTGTGAGGAAAGTGTTAGTACCCCCACATTTAGATGAGGAAAGAGAAGCTCAGAGAGAAAAAACGATTTGTCCAGTATCACACAGCTTTTGAGTGGCAGAGCTGGGATTTGAACCCAGGTCTGGCTGACTCCAGACAGGCTGTGAGAGGGGAGGAGCATCTACCCAGACTGGGAGTAGGGTCAGGGAGGGCTTCTTGGAGGAGGATTTTCAAGTTTCTCAGGTTGGCGGGGATGGGGCTTCCCTTCCGCTGGGGGTCTGCACAGGTTCCCTTTGGCCAAGGGATGCAGGGGAGATTTGAGAATAATTTCCAGTTAATTGGTCCTTGAGTGATCTGCGAGGACCCTTCGGGGCTTGCCAGCCAGGCTCTCCCCCTTGTTACACGGGTGCTCCTTTTGCATTTGCCCAATAGCTCTGGGCCCACCCCTCCCCTCATGGACAAAGCCCTTGGGCCCTTAAATGTGGGAAGAGGGGGGTTTGTGGGGACCGGGGACGGTCAGGGGCTACTTGCCTCTGTGAAGAGCACCTGTCATTTCCTCCAGTTTGAAAAGACTAATTGTCCTCTGGGCTGCAGACTGGGGTTTGTGGAACACAAAATTAATGCATTAAATTAATTTTGTGCTCCCTTTGCTCAGGCCGATTAGTACAAATTAGATTTCACACTAATTGACTGAGGAGGAGAGAACACAGTCCTGGTGTTTGAGATCAATGCTGATCACAGAGACGAGGGGTGGGGTTAGGAGCGTGATCTGGGGCGTTCCTGGATCGCACTGGCCCATTGCAAGTGACCCCTTGTCCAGCTCCAACACATCAGGGCGCCCATACGCAAAGCTAACCCGCCTGAAGCCCAGGGGGAGGCAGGATTAGGAGGAGAGCCTAGCAGTTTCTATGGCGATAATTCTCGAACTTTGTTGTGCTTAAGAATCACCCTGGATGTGTTGAAGTTCAGATCCCTGGGTCCCGCTGCAGATAAATTGGTTTGGGGGATACAAGAATCCTGGAATTTGCATTTTAACAACCATCCCAGATCATTGCAATGCAAGTGTTTCCCCAGAACACTTTAAAGATAGTAGGGTAATAATAATAATGATAATAATAATAATAACAAATAAAGACAGCCGGGTAAGGAATAGCAAAAGGAAGTCCTAATCCACAGCCAGCCAAAAGCATCCTGGGAGCGCTTCCCTTTCACTAACTGGTGCTGATTACTTGGATCTGGGTTCAAGTCCCAGCTCTGCCACTTATTTGTTGTGTGATTTTAAAACGCTCCCCTTAAGCCTCCTTTTTGCTTTGTTTCTAAGTTCTGTGGAGTGGGTGTGGGGGGAGAAGTGTGGGCGGCCCCACCGAGTGACACCGCTCTAACCCTCTTCACTCCAGATCGCTGACTTGACCACAGAGCTTGCCGACGAGCGCTTCAAAGGGGACGTGGCCTGCCAGGTGCTGGAGAGCGAGCGGGCCGAGCGGCTACGGGCCTTCCGGGAGGTTCAGGAGCTGAAGGTGAGTGGTCATGGGTGGCAGGTGTGTGTGTGCGCGCGCGTGTGTGCGTGCGTGTGTGTGTGCGTGCGTGCGTGTGTGTGTGTGTGTGTGTGTGTGTGTACACACAGGCTGGCTGGGAGTGCGTGGGCCTGTCCCCCTGTGCTCACACCTGGGAACAGGAAGCCTAAGTAAGACATGCTCTCATGCTCGAGGTCCTGGAGGACATTTGGGTCTTACTGCGGTTTGGCCTTGGAGGTGCCCTGGGTGAGGATGGGGTGGTCCCTGCTGTGGAGGCTCCATGGTGAGGACTGTGCAGGGAATGGCCCGTCTGGTGAGGGAGGTGCCATGGGTGCGTCGGCCAGCCCAGGTCTCTATCCAGCTGCAGTGGGAACCCTTGAGGCTTTTCTTCCAGGGCAAGTGTGAGCAAGTCCAGCAGAATCTGGGAGAAGTAGAGAAGCAGCTGCAAGAAGCCCAGCAGAAAATCCAGTTGAATGACTTGGAGAAGAGTCACACTGGAGGAGGTGAGCAGGTTGGAGCCCTTGCAAATAGATGCTAGTGGCAAAAGCTGTCCTTTTATTTCATCCATCCATCCATCCATTCATTCATACATATACATGAAGGACTTCCTTTGCACTACCAGTGGTTCTCAACCTTCTGGCCCTTTAAATACAGTTCCTCATGTTGTGACCCAACCATAAAATTATTTTCATTGCTACTTCATAACTGTAATGTTGCTACTGTTATGAATCATAATGTAAATGATATGCAGGATGGTCTTAGGCGACCCCTGTGAAAGGGTCGTTCGACCGCCAAAGGGGTCGCGACCCACAGGTTGAGAACCACTACACTAGACACTGCGTTAGGGGTGGAGACTCTGACAGAGCAAACTCACCTGCCCTCTTGGCGCTTACAGCTTAGTGGGCCAGGCAGACATTAAACAGGTAACCCAACAATATCCCAAATAATGACTCTCCATGTGGCAGGTGCCCTTTAGTAATAATGCAAGTAGTGATTTAAATAAATAGTGGCTCTACGGTAAGGCCCCTTTCTATATATGTGAATACTTTTCATATAAATTTTGAGGAAGGCATTTCAGTGGTTAAAAGTGGCATCTATGAAACGGCACTTCTGGATTTAAATCTAGATTCTATCTCTTATTAGATGAGTGGCTCTGGGCATAGAAGTTGTGTCTTGTATTTTTTTCTCCATTTTCAAATGCACGTAGTCTTAGATGACTAATAGTGTTTAGCCATGTGCTGGATAGCTGTTAGTTACTTGATCATTATTACTATTTGTACTAATAGTGGGATCGTTATCTGTGGTCCCAACCGGTGGGGCAGAAGGTACTCCTCCCCCCATTTAAAAGCAGTGTCAGGTGCTCAGCAGTTGCTGAGCGATGGCAGAGCAGGTGAGAGGACCCCGAATCGCCCCGGGACAGATGTGCTCAGCAGAGCCAGGAACTCCTGGGGGTGCCGCCTGACTCAGCTGCCTGGGGACTCGCATGCCATGGTTGGATGGGCTTGGTGACATCTCTGTCAGCTCCTCTCCCCGGTCTGAGCGAGTTAGATGAGAAGGATGCCCAGTGTGTCTGTCAGCTTTATAAAACGCTGACATCATTCCTCCCATGCCCCTAGAGAGTTTATGCCCTAGAAATGTCAGGGACACTCGGGAACGGAGGGCTGGAGGCGGTGAGAAGAGGCAAGGCTTTCTACTCCACTCTTGTTCTCCTCTCATCCCGGCTACCCTCAGGGCAGGCACCTACCAGAGAGGTTAATACTCAGGAGTTTGAGATTCTCTGATACGGAGACCCAACTAGGTAGGGAACACGCTGGGCGTGGCGGAGGCGTTTGCACAGAACCAGCAGTGGGGACAGCACGCTTTCCCCAGAGGAGCGTTGGCTGCATTTCCACCCCGGCTGTGATTTATGTCTAAATGGTACCCCCCCCCCCAGTTTGTTTTCCTGTGGAGAGAGATGGGTGTTGATGAGAGGGGAGATGTGCCATTAGTCACGATGTTATATGGGCTCTCAGCTCTGTGTGCTCATTTCCAGGAAGCCAGCCCACAAATATTTTGTTTTTCGTTATGAAAGTCATACATACTCATTACAGAGCATTTCTGAAACGTAGGAAAGTTGGAGGAAGCCATAAAGCACTTGCCTGGCATCACCGCAGTGCCACCACAGCCTCCACCACGAATCAGGCCTGAGCAGAGATGATTGAAAGCATCTTTGTTTTCCTCCGTGTGTGATGGGGTATTTAAAGGGAACTTTTATGGCATGCGCCCAGCATTGAGTTGGACACTTTAGGGGCCACAGAAGAATTGTAGTTGGGTCCTGCTTTCAAGAAACTTGCAGAGTCCATGGGGAGGTCAGGTAAACCACTGGCCAGTTGTCCAGTTGGACAGTTCCAGTTGGTGAACTTGGATCAACATGGGACCCTCGTGTGTGTAGGGAGCTCTTCCAGAGGGTCCTGGGGATCCACAAATGACTGAAACATCTCCCCTACCCTGGGATTTTTTTTTTAAAGAAAGGTATGTGTGCACTTGTGGAGAAATTGTACCGTATAAAACAACTGAGCTTAGAATAGTGAGCATTCAATGACTTTAGACAACTGGAGGTGGTCAGCACAGGCTGCCTAGAGGAAGCATGTATTTTTGTTTGTTTGTTTTTTAAGTTTGGACTTAGAGCAAGATTTCCTAACCGGAGGTCCCAGGTCAGGCCTCAGGAACTCTGTTCACACTGTGAAATTGCGTACAAAGAGCTAAGCAAGTGGACACGAACCACCCCTACTCACCTAGCCTTCCATCCGGCCTCCCTGACTCTGTTCAACAGCGGACGAGTGGCAGATGCGCTTCGACTGTGCTCAGATGGAGAACGGGTTCCTCCGAAAGCGCCTGCAGCAGTTCGAGGAGAGGCTGGACTCAGAGCTGGCGTCCAGGAAGGAGCTGGAGCAGCAGGTAAGAGGGAGCAGATAGTCTGCATCCCAAAGGCATCAGAGAGTGGGCGGGCTCTCACCTCCACGACTCAAGGTGGGGAGGGAGAATGAGGCCACCAACCCCTCGTGTCTTCCCACTTCCACTGTTAATACAGATGCTGGTCACCGTGGGATATGGAAAGCATTTTCTCTGCCTGCGGGTGTTCTGCTCTGGGAAAGAATCCTCTGTGTGATAAAGAGCATGAACGTTCACTCACGATGTCAAGGCTCATTTCTGCCTTGACCTTGCGGAAATGACATCTTGAGCCTCAGATTTCTCATCAGTAAAATGATTGTAATATTCTGTTATCATCGTCAAATTCTATCCATTCCCATCGTCTCTAATCTTGCCACCTCCATCTCTCATCTGGACCAGCCCAGCCGCCTCCTAACTGGTCCCCTTATCTCCAGCCTCTCCCCGCAGCCACCTGCCACACTGCAGCCAAAGGACCTTTCATAGCCTCTTTCAGAGTGATCTGTTATCACGGTGATGCTGACTCTCATGGTGGGTTGCTCCCTTGTGCATCTCATAATTTTTGACTGTGAGCTCATCTTTCCACGTGTTGCTCTATACCCACCACAGTAGCCTCAGGCCGTCTGCACTGTGGAATGTTCTGTTTTTTTCCTTCTGACTCATGCAAACTGTGTGTGTTTCGCTGTTTTTTGTTGTTGTTGTGAGTTGATCTTATTTTTCATTTTTAAAGCTTTGTATTGATACAGGGGAGCCTTGCTTACAGGGTTGTGCACGTGTTCCTTTAGAAGAAGCCCGCCTGCACTGCCTTCTGAAGCAGCTCCTGAGATTACGCTAAATTCTCAGTTTCGGAATTTTGCAACCTGTGCAGAGTGTCAGTTTGAGCGCTAAACCCACATGAGGTCCAGACCTGGGGTTTTGATTTCTTACCGGAATACTTTCTCCTCCACCCACAGCCAGAGTGGCAGCAAGCTTTCTGACCACCTTCCAGGCCGGTGGGTGGAACGTTCATCGCCCTTCTCACTGAGGTGCAGCTCTTTGAGGGTCCTGACTTAATAACAGGGTCTTTACTCCAACTTCCCACTTTGCCCTCAAGGCCTTGCCTTGTGTCTCTGTCCAGGCATTCCAATACAGCCTGTTACCTTAGGGATATTTCTGGATCTATCCACCGCCCCTGTCCTCCACCTGGCTGCCGTAATATCAGCATGTACCATGATTGCTCTGGTCTTGTGTCCTCTGCATTTCTGATATTCGGGAAGTGCAGTTTGCCCTTGAGGAATGTAATGATAGTTGAGCCTCTTTGCCTGTCTTGCATTGTCTCCACCCTGAATCTGTATTCTAACCAGTCTACACTTTACCCAGTGGTATGCTGGTAAATCCGCTCTCTGAAAATAAGCAGACAAGCTTCTCCTAATGTATAGCATTTGCCAATGGCCAATGTCTGTGGTGTAAATTCTCCCACCATGGCTGATTTCACGTTAACATTGTGTTGTCACTGAATGTAGAATTGGGAAGAGACGTGCAGAATCAGCTCTCATAGGTTGGTATAAGCCAGCTTCAGCACCACACTTGGTGTTTGATTCACAGCAAAACTGAGAGGAAGGTACAGAATTTCACATGTACTCTCCCCCTACTATCAACATGCCCCACTAGAGGTGCATTTGTTACAGTTTATGGACCTGCATGGCATGTCATCATCATCATCCGAACTCCATAGTTTACATTAAGGTTCCCTCTTGGTGGTGTCTATTCTTTGGGTTTGGACCAATATATAATGACATGTATTCACTGTTGTAGTTTCATACAAAATAGTTTCACTGCCCTAAAATTCCTTTATGTTCCACCATTCATTCCTCTCTCCTTTTTTTTCTTCTATATATTCCATTGATTTTCCACAGAGAGGGAGGGAGAGGGACAGAGAGTCAGAAACATCGATGAGAGAGAAACATTGATCAGCTGCCTTCTGCATACCCCCCACTGGGGATGTGCCCGCAACCAAGGTACATGCCCTTGACCAGAATCGAACCTGGGGCCCTTCAGTCTGCAGGCCGACGCTCTATCCACTGAGCCAAACCGGTTAGGGCCATTCCTCTCTCTTAATCCCTGGCTATGACTGATCGTTTTACTGTCTCCATAGTTTTGCCTTTTCCAGAATGTCATCCAGTCTGTGTCTTGTTTTTTCATTCTCTTGAGAGTTAGTGTCTATCACAGAGCAGGAATTTTTAATTTTAATGAATTCCAGCTTGTCAATTCTTTCATGGATCCTACCTTTGGTGTCACACCTAAAAAGCCATTGCCCAACCCAATGTCATCTAGGTTTTCTTCTATGTTATCTTCTAGAAGTTTTACAGCTTTGCATTTGACATCGAGACCTGTAATCCACTCTAGTTAGTATTTGTGAAGGCTGTAAGGCCTGTATCTAGATTCATTTCTTTGCATGTGGATGTCCAGTTGCTCCGACACCAGACGTTGAAAGACTGTCTTTTCTCCATTGTATCGCCATTGCTCCTTTGACTATATTTAGTGGCTCTGCTTCTGGGCTCTCTATGCTGTTCCACTGCACTGTTGTTTTTTTCTCCCTCCAAAAAATACATTATTCTTTCTCATCTTTGAGCCTTTGCATCTACTGTTTCCTCTTCTTAGAGCACCTTTTCTCTCCCTTACCTCAACATCTCCAATATCCTTAAGATCTCAGCTTAAACGTCACTCCCTCAAGAAAGCCTTCCCTGGTGCAGATAGGCTTGGATGCGCCTGAATTGTTTCTTCAAGTAGCAGCCTCATCACATTGTATTGTAATTATCTGCTTTGTTTCTTGGTCTCCCCAGTAGAGGTAGCCACCACAGAGCTGAGGCCTCTGCCTGCCCTTTTATTACGTGCATCTCCTTGCTGTGGGAGAAAGGTGTCATGAGATCACCTTGCGGAGGTGGGCCAGGGTGAGGCCACATACAGTTAATAAGCAACGGCGGCGAGTCTCATTATCCTCCGTGGTGGTGATGGTTTTGCTCTTCGCATGCAACACGGACATTGCTTTGCGGTCCTCCAGGAGGCATCCTGAGCTGTAGACAAACACAGAAGGACACCCGGGCAGGGCAACAGCCCCGTTCTCTAATAAGGAATTATAAAGCCGGGTCAGTATCCCCAAGGAAAGGGGGTAGTCATGCTACATTAAAAAGTAATAATACTGCAACTTTTCCCGGGCAGCCGAATATAAGAAAACATCCCATTTGCCGTCAAATACTGAATTTAGAATTACAGGCTTCATTAACTCAGCGTTTTGCTTATTTAAAGCAATACTTTAATGAGGCCATTTCTTCAAAGCGAGTGTCCCGAGCTGTCTTCTCTCCCAGATCTAAACTAGGACATTCGGGAGGGTGTTTCCTGCAGGAAGACGGAAGAGCTGTTGGCTTCTGTGTCGGCACCAGCGTGTGCGTTGCCGTGTGAGCCGGCCGTCTACAGTGCTCTTTGCTGGTCTAACCTTTGAGCCCATCTCTGGGGTTTTCCGGTTAGATTTTCTCCGTGCGCTGTTTTGACTGCTTCCTGGCTTGCATAGCTCCCCAAGTTATGCCAGCTGATGGGGTATGAGTTACACAGCCTTCAAGGGCTGCGAAGTCGAGGCAAGGCATGCAAAGGATCTGTGGGAGCATTGGCAAGAGGATTACTGAGAAACAGAAAAAAACCACCCCAAGGGATGAAAGGAATTGCCCCATTCTACCTCTGGGCAAACTGAGGCTCGGGAGACAAGTAGAGAGAGAGAGTGGTCGAGACAGGGTCTCTGCCTCCAGCCCCTGTTCTCTCCCCATTATAGCAGCTGCTTGAAGTGAGCCGGGTGATTCATTCTGTTACTCCCACAGCTCGGGGAGCTGCAGAGTGCGTACGAGGGGGCCAAGAAGACCGCGCACCAACTGAAGAGGAAGTGCCACCGGCTGACCTGTGACCTGGAGGACACCCGCTTCCTGCTGGAGAACCAGCAAAGCCGAAACCACGAGCTTGAGAAGAAGCAAAATAAGTGAGTGATGTTCCTCATCATTGTCACCTGGACACCAGGGGGCGGCATGGGTGCTGGAATATTTGGGTGCAGGCTTCTCCTCCTAAGCCCCCTCGCTTCTTTTTTTTTTCCAAAAATATATTTTTATTGATTTCAGAGAGGGAGAGAGAGAAACATCAATGATGAGAGAGATTCATTGATTGGCTGCCTCCTACAGGTCCCACACTGGGGATCAATCCCGCAACCCAGGTGTATGCCTTAACCAGGAATCGAACTGTGACCTCCTGGTTCATAGGTTGACGCTCAACCACTGAGCCACACCAGCTGGGTGTGGCACTCTCACTTCTGTCAGGGCTCCTCATCCATGCGGCTTAACTCCCTTGTTCTGGCCTAAATTTTTCTCCCCTTGCCCTCAGACCTTATTCCTGTAAGGTTCGCCCAAGAATCCAGCAAAAAATGATTCTTTTCTGTTACCCAGCCTCAGCTCTGTTACCAATTGACCATGACCTTGGGGAACTTTCTTGGCCTCTCTGGGCCTCAACATCCCCATTTATCAAGGGAAGAGTTTGCTATGGAGGATGAAGACAGCTCAGCCTGGGGTCCCACCACCTGGCTCAAGTCCCAGCTGGGCCTCTTTCCCAGTTGTGTGACCTTGGACAAGTCATCCAGCCTTTCTCAGTCTCAGATAAAGTCCTCAGGTTGGGGATGAGAATGCTCCTGTGGCGAGGACTAAATGATAGCTTGTTCATCCAATTGGACTAAATTCTGGTTCCCATCTATCCCTGTTGTTGACCACGGGGGATGAGAATGAGGAAGAGGCCAAAACATTGAGTCCCTGCTGTTTTCATTTAGGGTTTAGATGCTCAGATCATGAGAATGATTCTGGCAGGAACTGGACCTTGTGCACCAACAAGTCGCCAGTCTGGAAGCTGCACACTGGTTCCCATGGGGACGCTGTCACAGCTGGCCAGTGGTGGAGGCTGTACTGGCCCAGGTCCACACTCAGTCTCCCTAGCGCAGACCCTCCGCACCTGCGATGCTTCAGGCCCTGGACCCCTGGCTGTGTTTGAGTTCTGCTCACTCGGTGAGAGGAGAGGTGTGCAGGGGTCCTGTTTTGAGCCGGACAGGCCCCCCTGGAGATGGCACAGGAGGCTAGTAGAGGAAACACAGCCTCTGTTAGAGGGCCCAGGATAAAAATACACAGGAGTGTTCCTGTGGATGAGATGCCAGGACGTGGTTTTGATCTTTTCCCAGAGATGCTGAGCTGAATTATTTTCACATGAGGTGGCATAGCGTTTGAACTTGATCTGCATTAAACATTGTTTCTTTAACCTTGAGATTTTCTGAGCTGGCTTCTTCATCTAAAAACTAAAGATCTTTTGGGAGTTGTTAGCATGCCCCCCCCCCCAAATGAGGGAGGTTTATTCTCTTCCTATTGGTGTGTTTCTCTTCCATCTTATCATGGGTGCTCTGGTTCAACCTTGCCCTTGCAGTGGGGAAAATGGCTTACTTGGTGATTTCCTGGGGGGCCGTGTTAAATGGCACCTCCTCTCTGGGCTAGAGAGTCCCTGATGGTTCTGAAGTCTCCTTGGACAGTTAAGCAGGCCACCTGGTGCTGAAGAATAGCTTCATCAGAGCCCCCCTGCAAACCGAGAGGCATGAACCCCATCGTCCCCCAGGTTCCTGCCAGCTCTGATGATCTCAGTCCTCACCTGTGGGTTCCACTCCAGTTCTTTGAGGCCTTGGGGAGGGGCTCCGCTCTGATGAGGAGAGGGTTTGCCCCTGGAGTTTATGAAGCCACAAAACTCTATCTCTCTGCTCTTTCCCTCACCCTCTTGGGCAGAATCCCTCATTCCAGGTACTCAAGAATCTCCCCCATGATGCCCCGGCCCCGGAAGGTCCCCATTTCTTCATACTTAGGCTTTCTTCTCTCAAGACTTACACCTCTCCTCTGATGCCCTCTTCTCTGCTACCATCTCTTGGCAGAAGTTCATTACATTTTGATGCTAATTGCAAATAGCAGCCTTTCTCTTTCTAGGCGGATTCGTGTTTTAGCAGGAAGCCAGTGAGGGCCATGGGAGTCTCCATCTAATGGTGAGGGAGAGATCTAGAAGTTAGCAATACTTCCTCATCTCCCTCGAAGTGTCAACAAATTGTAGATGCAGCTGCTTCCTTAGTTTGCCGGGCCCAGGATGGAGGGATGTCTCCACGCTGCTAGAGTTTCCTGTCCTGACATTGGCTTCTGAGTTCAGAGCGATCCAGAATGGTTCCATCTGAGGGAGTGATTTTTTGTTGCCATGGTTACCCCATGGGTCACAAAGCTCAGTTTCGAGGGCTGATGGAACTCCCAGGCTGCTTCCTTGGGGTAAGGCCTGTGCTGGGCTCACTGTCTCTCATGCTCACCAGGGGCTGGAGCCTGCCTCTTCCTGGTGGGGTGAAGGGTGTGTGCAAATCCATCGGGCCTCAGCTGGTGGGCCGGTGTGTTCCAGGAGTTAGGCTCTGTAGGAGCCATACTCTGGCCTGAGGTGGCCTGTTAAGTCAAGGACTCTTTTGAAACAGCAGTCACTGCCTGGCCTCTCTGTCTTGCTGCGCCTGTCCCAGGGCACAGGGATAGGAAGGTGCGGGTAGCCTCGAAGACAGTAGAAAACCTGGGCTCAAGCTCGCTTCCACCACTGTGGAAATTTGGGCTAATAAATTACTTTGCCTTTCTTCTGTAGAATGGATGTAATATGTTTCTTGCTAAATTGTCATAAGGACAACGTGGACCTCACCCCACACCCTGGCACTCGGGATTGTTGGGTCATCATCCTCATCACAATGCTTCCATTCAGAGGCAGCCAATAGCACCTCTTGCATGATGTCATCAACAGCCAATCAGAAAGCTCCTGGCAGTTCCACTGGTAGGGCTCCCTCCTGTGAGCCACAGGAGTCTGAATCTCAGAATGACCATCTCCTATTAAGGGACATTGGATAATCTTGTAATAGGGAGACCTTTTTACCAAGACCCAAACCCCATGTCCAGCTTGGCCATTTCGGTTGCACCAAGTTCCCTGGAAAAGCAGGCCTTTCTATGTGGTCCAGGGGCTAATGACCAAAGTCCTTGCTTACCTGGCAGAGCCCCTCTGTTGTTCCCTCCTCTGTGATAGGGACTGAAGGCCGAGACAACCACACGGAATGATGTCAAGTCCTTCTCCTCCAGGGGTCACCATGCTGGAGGGGCAGGTGGGCCCCAAAGCAGCCATTTCCTCAGTCCCGGACGGTCCTAAGTAGGGCTGTTTGAGTCTCCATGTTACCTGCCAGGGAAACAAGTGAACACGCTGAATGCATAACTGTCCAGCATTTTCCCAGTAACTACCCTGCTCTAATGGGGTTGTAAGTGCATAAGCCCAGCAGCATCATGTAAAACAGGGAACGCAGGATATCTATCCCTTGTTTGTGTGGATATCTCCAGTCGTCCACTCACCGGTCAGTGGTCATTAGGCAGCAAACCTGGGCTTGCTAGCGGTAAAGGTTCCTGGAATACGTTGGCAAACCAGATGCATCAGATTGTCCCATATATGTTTTTATTTTTATTCTCTGTATACAGTTTCACTCTAATTTTTATCTATATATTTTTAAGTCCCATTTTAAATAAGCATTCAATATTTTGTGAAAACTTTATACAAACTCTAAAAGCTGCTCTCTTGTATTCCAGATTCTTCCTACCCCATATCCACAACCTTACAGGAAGGCATTAAGCAAACCCCACCATTTTCTTCTCTCTCTCTTTTCCCCTCCCTCTTCTCTCTCTCTCCTTATTTACCCCCCCCCCACCTTCTCTCTCTCTCTCTCTACTGGTTCTCGGCAAGCTGGCTGCTCTCCCCATCCCCTCCCCTGCCCCAGGAGCCCCACCTCGGTCCTCACCTGTGGGTTCCGCTCCAGTGGAGCCATGACACACGTTCTGCTTGGACAGGTTTGACATGCAGCTCGCCCAGGCCCTGGGTGAGTCTGTGTTTGAGAAGGGACTCCGCGAGAAAGTGACCCAGGAGAACACCAGCGTCCGGTGGGAGTTGGGCCGGCTCCAGCAGCAGTTGAAGGTAAGGGGTGGGAGGCATGGAGCCTCTTGGCTCTCAGTCTCTTGGTCTCAGGAAACCCCACCACGTACCTGCTCTAAATGGCGACGGGGAGGGAACTCTGTGTGGGCGTCCCGGCCTGCCAGCTGGAGTCATGCTCTCAGGGGGCCTTAATAAAACCAACAGTAGACAGCAGGTAGGTAGTCAGACCTGCCTAGCTTGAATCATTGAATGTGCTCTGGTCTCCTGCCTGGGTTCTCAGGTGGGCACCTGGGAGGTGTGAGAGGCTCAGCATGGAATGAGTTAGCGGTAACCCCGTCCAGAGGCAGTGCGCTGTCCCATGCAGGCTCCATTGCAAAGGGGCTTTATTAAATATGACACAGGCACTTTACTCAGCTGCTCCTCGCCCTGCTGTGGCTCCCTAGTGCCCCGGAAGAACCTCTGAACCTCTCAGCCTGGCATGCAGCTCCTTCATGATCTAGCCCATAGTTCTTTGACCCTTAGGTGACTTTCTAACCTGGAAGAGTCATTTCTAGACACCCTGCCTTCCTGCTCCAAGTCAGTCTTGGCCTCAGCAGGTGCACAGCCTACAAATGGGGCAAGCAATCCCTTTAGGTGCTTGGAGGTCTAACTCTAGGGGCAGTGGCTTGCTCTCCTGCCCCCGCCTGCCTGTGCTGTTCCAGAAAGCAGCCTGGGTGTCCTGCAGGGGGTGCTGTGAGGGGCTGCATGGTGAGTGGAGAAGGCATGCACTGAAAAGGGGGAAGCACCATTCCAGCAAGTGTTAGGGGTGACCCTGGAGGGGGCCGTGGCCATGGGACTCCAGCCTCCGTCCCCTTTGTCTCCATAGCAAAAGGAGCAGGAAACCTTGAAGCTGAAGCAGGAGGTGGAGACGCTGCAGGCCCAAAAGCGGGAGCTGCTGACGCTGCCCTCTCGGGGGGAGAACAGTGTCGCTGGCTTGAAGGACAGGCTCTGGAAACTGGAATCCAATGCCCTCGAGCAACAGCAGATCCGGAACCAGCAGGAAAACACCATCCAGCAGCTGGAGCAGGTAGGAAAGCTGTCCCTGACCGACTCCAAGGCCCAGGGATGTTATTAAAATACAGTGTGGGTACCTCTCTCCGCTGCTCCCATCCTTCTGTGGCTCCCTATTACCCCAGAGAACCTCTAAAGCTGTAGGTCTGACATTCAGACCCTTCGTGACCAGGTGCACTGATACCTTACAGCCCCACCTCCACACCACATTCACTTCCATCTCTTTAGCGGGTTTGTCCTTCGTGTCACCTGCTGTCATCACATTCGATGGTATTGTTCAAAACGTGCCCAATGCTGTTCTCCCCAATAGGACATAAGTTTCAGGAAGGCATGGTTTTTTGTTGATCTTACTTATCAGGCCATCTACAGAGCCGAGAATGAGGCCAGGTGCATAGTTGGTGTTGATGTAATGTCTGACATTAATTGAGCACTGTCTGTGTACCTGACTCCACCCAAGGCTCTCCCCACGTATCATCTCCTGAATCTTCACAAGAGCTTTCTATGGTGATATATTGATTGCCCCCACTTTACAGATGTGGAGGCTGAGGCTTGGAGGTGTGGACAAAGCGGCAGGGATAGGGTTTGTAGCCTGCTCCATGTGACTGCAGCGCCTTGCATACTTACTCTGTGCACAGCACTGTGAACACTATCAAGGAAGATTGGAGCGCTAGTCTTCAAGAAATGCAAAATAGCTAAGGGGAATAAGGCAGGAATATCAAATGCTCTAGTACCCGCACGCTCAATGAAGTATCAAATGAATATTTTATTTGTCTGCTTGTTTGTTTATATGCCTACCTTGTTCCATAAGGAATTTGTAGCAGCTTCTAAGATGCATGCATAACAAAATAGAAAAAATATAAATACAATTTAGACCAGAAAAATACAAATTAAAATGGACACTAAGGAGGGGTGGGGACAGTGTATTAATATGCAGATATGCAAAACATGCGATCTTACACACTTACTTGTTTTAGCTCTAAAATTCCTGGTGGCCAGAGAGAAGAAGGAAACCCGAGTTGCATGCCTTTTGTTGTCCCTGTGATGAAAACACAGCAGTTTTTCAGGCGGAGAAGGCTTTTCCTGATGCTTAGCTCTACAGAAATTTTTCATGTGGGATTTCATAAGGGGTGATTATTTTGAAGAGATTTTAAGGCTGGGAACTCTTTTTCAAGAAAATCTGAGCAGGCAGCATAAATATGTAAAGCAGGGGACTCTGAGCAGCTCTGATGAAGTTGGAGCGGAGGAGTTGGAGAGAGGAGGGGGAGAGGGAGAGGGAGGGGTTGAAAGGTGGAGGTGGCACATTTAGGGGGGAAAGCTGGGGTCCCTGCCCTTGCTTCTCACTTACCTCCACTCCATCAGGATGGGTCCTGCTGAGTACTGAGACCAAGGGGTGGGAGATGTAGAGAGAGAGAGTCTGGAGCAGTTCAGAAAACAGCTCCCTTACTCATTTATTAAGCAGCTACTTTGTGCCATGCACTGTGTGGTTGCTGAGGATGCAGCTGCAAACAACCCAGACGTGGTCTCTGCCCTCCCGAAGATTACAGTCATGCTGCGTGTTGTGGGAAAGTGTAACTTGCAGATCTGGTCTCGGGAACCCAGTTGGAGAAACAGTCAGGGAAGCCTTCCTGCAGGAAGTGACATTCACCGAAGCTGAAAGCTAAAGGGTGAATCTGAGTTGACTGACCAAGAGATGCATGAAAGTGTTGAGTCAGCCTCGCCTCCCCTGTGAGGTAAGGATGGACAGTTAGGCAGGAGGAACAGACTGTGTGAAGGCCCAGAGGCAGGGCAGTCAGGTGGCATTTAAGGTGCTGTGATGTCATCCCACCCAGATGGCGTCCTCAAGGCAGCTCATTGTCTGGATGACCTTAGGCAAGCTCCCCGTGCCCTCGCTTCAGTCTCCTCATCTGTACAATGAAATCGGAGCCTTGTCCATCCCCTAGCTTCCCCCCAACCCCATGAGTCCATGAAGGTTTGTGCAGGAGGGGGAATATCTGTGGAGGACATTAAGGGGCATGGAGGATGTCACAGGATCACATAGCGACCCACAGTCAAGCATAAATCAAGCCCTTCGGAAAAGTGTGTTCCTCAAAGATACCACCAGCGGACCACTCAGTGCTCAGAAGCAGAAACATAGTATGTACGTAAGGCGACCTCAGGGACCCGAAAGGTAATGCAGCTTCCTAATTGTCCATCCTTACCTCACGGGGAGGCGAGGCTGACTCAACACTTCATGCATCTTTAGCTTCACCCATTACTTCCTACTGCGTTGTACCCTGGGAGACACCCAGGAGGTATTTATTGATGACAATATAGCACTTTTTCTAGGGGATTTTATGTGAGCTCATATAAGCTTGACATAAATGGTATTGCAGATGTCAGGAGGGTCCAGGAGGCTAGAAAGAAAAATGAAAAAGAAATATTTTATTTACTTGCTTCAGCTCCTCATTTTGGATTATCTTCCCATAACCTCTGTCATTTTAAAGAAGGTGAGGAAGGAAGTTGACATTTAAAGTGAGCATCCTTTATGCCAAGAGCTGTAACAGGGACTCCGACAGGCACTATCCTTTTTCCTCTGCGCCTAGCCCTACCCAGCAGAGAATACAGCGCTTTTCCGAAGACCAGCATTGTTTTTCCTCAGCGTGATTTCCACGTTAGGGACGGTGTTTGTGGCCTTCTGAATGCTTGGTTTGATGCCAGGTGCCGGGACAGTGTGCTACAGGAAGAGTTTCTACAATGTAACCCACGTATTGAGTTCCAAGTGCTTCTCCACAGACCAGTCGCATCAAAGAGCCCGGATAAGGGACAGCTGAAAAGTATAGGTTCTTGGGCCCTCTACCCTGGACATTCCAATTCGACAGATCTAGGGGGAAGCTCTGAAGTTTAAGTTTAAAAAACGTGTTAGTTCATTCCAATGTGCCGCAGCATCTGAGAGGCAGGAGCGTGGGTCGGGCCCTCAATTATCCAGATCGAGAAGGTGAAACCTGGAACTGGAACTGGGACCCGTGGCCTCTGCCTTCCATTTCAGAACCTTTTATACAACATGGTTCCAGTGTCACGCGCAGCTCTTTGCCCGGCTGAGCAAGGCTTGGAGGGTCTCGTTTATGAGATGACTCTTCATGGGAACACAGTGCCTGCTATGTCAGGCTGCCAGGAAGTCCTTTCTGCTTTCAAAACACTAGGGAAAGAGAGAGCGATATGTATGTGCCAGGCACTGTGATAAGTGCTTTACATGGGCCATCTCATTGAATCCTCATAATAGCATTCGAAGATGGCTGTTTTCCACAGAGAAGGGGAACTGATTATAGACAAAATCACCTGAGGTAACATCTGGGGCCAGTGATCTCTCCAGGCGTTCAGCTCCTCCTGAATAACATTTCATCGTACTGTCTGCTCACTCACCTGTCCTCCCATCCATGGCTGCCCCAGGGATGGCCCCCCCAGGGATGATGGCAATGTTTCACCTTAGCAGTGTTGAGAAGGATTCTGAGGCTCCATCTAAACTCAGCAGAAGAGTATATGATTGATTGATGATGTCTGTTACAACCACAGGAAGGGATAGAGGCAGCATTTGGGCTACTTATCGACTATTGATTTACCTTCCTGGGTGTCTGGGGGGATCATTAGACTCTCGTCCATGCACGCCAAAAACAAAAAATGCAACTGGAATGCTAAGGATGGCATGGAGGGCCAGGGGAGTGGGTGAGGGTCACCCTCATGTGCTGTCCTTGCTGCCCCCCAGCTCCGCCAGCGTCTGGAGCTAGAGATAGAGCGGATGAAGCAGATGCACCAGAAGGACCGGGAGGACCAGGAGGAGGAGCTGGAGGATGTCCGCCAGTCCTGCCAGAAGCGGGTACGTAAGCAGCTAAGCAGCGGCTACAGCTGTGCCCTTGGGGCAGGGTCGGCCCAGGCCTGGTACCCTCTTCCTTAGAGCGAGGGGGGTGCAGGGCCTGGGGATGGACTCTTTGGGCAGTCACCTGAGACCTTAGCTCCCTGGATGCTTTCAAGGGTGCTGGGACGGAAGTATCTATCTTCAATATGACCCAGAAATGCACTCTGACTTATCAGCTGGTCCCCTGTGGTTGGACACTTAGGGTGCTTCTGATTTTCTGTTGTTATCCCCGATGCTGAGATGAATATCCTTATAGATGTGCTGATGGGTAGGAATATATGGTGGACCCTGAAGGTGGAATTGCCTCGAACTTCGGGGTGCGCCTCCCTAAGCAGGTGTCACCACTCCGGGGCCTCGTGGGTCTGTCAGAGCCTCATGTGCCTTGTGCATCTCCAATGAGGCGCTGAGTAGCATTCCCCAAAGTGGATTCCCCTTAGGAGCTCCCTAAACAGTCTCTGCAGAGCCCTCTGGACTCCAGGGGCTGAGTCAAATCCCAGCTCCATCGAAAACCTACAATGTAGGGCTTTAGAGAAACCACAAAGCCTTACTAAGAGCCTCACGTCTCTCATCTGACAAATGGGATGCTAATGGCTACTGTGCAGGGTGAGAGTGAAGACTCCAGGAGCTCGCACATGTGGAAACATTGCAGAGTTTTGGAACGTAATCCCTGTTCATTAGAGCCGGAAGAACAACACTGGGTTTCTAGGTGGCTGGGCCTGCAGGAGGGGCCAGGGAACAGCTTGGTGGCTGGCTTGCTCGTGGGTGTGATTAATCCTCAGGAGAAGGCGGGTGCAGGAACTTGGCGCCCTGCAGAGCCCACTGCTAAGCATCCTCCTGGGCAGGGCATGAGGGGGCCGTGGTGACTGGCAGGACTTCCACGGGAGACAGATCGGGCTGCCTGACACCTTGCCATCCCTCCAGGGAGTAAGAACTGGGCCCATTCTCCACCCCCAGTGGTGGGCGCTGCTGCATCCTCTCTTCATCCTGCTCTGCAGGTTCCCATGGCTCATCCCGAGGGGCCCAGCATGTCCCCCCCTAGAACTTTCTAGGACTGGAAAGAAAAAAGTCAGTGACTTGGGCCCAGCTAGATCTGTGTACCCTTGAGTATGTCTCGTCACTCCTCGAGACTGTTTTCTCCTCTGTGAAATGGGAGGAATGATAGAACATGGTCTACCTTCACTATCTATATGGGGATGAGATAAAAGAAGGGGAAGTGTCTTATACACTGTAAAGTGCTGGAAGTTATCATCAAAGGGCCAGTTTCTGCTTATTTTCCATTATTACATATTTGGGAGAAATGAATGGCATTCTTTGAACACCCATCGGGCGCCAGGCTGGGTTCTTAATGTCTATGGACTTATTGAATCCTCACACGAATGCTGTTTCTACAGGTGAAGTGACATGCCCAAGGTTCCCCAGCTGGAAAGTAGCCGAGCTAGGATTTGAACTTAGTTCTATCTGCCTCCAAAGCCCAGACTCTTAACCAAGACACAAGATATTTTTTGTTGTTGTTTATTTTGCAACTGTTTGAATATGAAGGGCCATTTTGGAAGCACTTGATAGATGTCAACCTTGGGCAATGCTTCATCCCTTAGCACTTCCTGCACAATGACTTACCAAAGGCTCTGATAAGTCCTGCACTGAAGACCCTGTCGACTCAATGATTTCCATACTTATTCTAGCATGGACTCCCCTCCTCTCCCCCACATCATATCTGTGAATAGCATGTGGAAATATTCTGCAGAACACGCTCCAGAAAACGTTGCCTTGCTCAATATATAGTTTTTATTATTTTGTATCTTTTTCAGAATTTGTTTTAGCCATTCCCGTCTTCATTCTGAAAGCAGATGTGAGCAGAATGCCTTATGTCTCTCTTAAAAGAAAATTTTGAAATGAACTTGCTTTCTACCTAAGTGACCATCAATCACTATTTTTTTCCCCTTCATGGGTCAGGAGGTAGAAGCCCTCAGTCCCTGTCCATGTGCCCTCCAGTGAAGGTTGCACCATATCTGGTGCATTTCAAAAGCACCTCAAATCATGAGGGGGGCCCTGAGCCAGGGCCCCAGAGAGCTGGAGGTGTGACCCAGACCTTCCTGAGGTCTCGCCGTGGACAGATTTATAAAGGGGAAGGTGTTTTTCTCCTATGACAGACACTGACACTGCCTTCACATCTAGTGACTGCTCTGCTCAGTCTCTCTCTCGCCCTGGCAGGAAATCAATTGCTAGCAACCTGGGTGGGAATGCTAATGGCCATCTGGAGTGGCAGTGGAGCTGGGGCCCGGAGACCAATAACTAACTGCTCTTAGCAAAAACTGACTGAAGAGGATGCACTTTGAAGCCTCTTTCTGACTCAGTTTGTCCATCTGTGAAATAGGGTCACTGAAGGCACAAGGTTACAGAGGGAGCATGAAGGGGTGAGATAACGTAGATGAGAGAGGCTGGAGGGAAGAGGGTGAGCAAAGCTGGTGGGGTATTCACTCTAGCGGGGAGCTCCCGGCCTTGTTGGGTGATTGCTGAGAAATCAGCACCAACTGTAAATGCAATGAGTCATTTGTAGCCAAATGTCTTAATCAGTTCGGGCTGCCATACCAGAATATCATAGACTTTTACTGCTCATGGTTCTGAGGCTGGGAAGTCCAAGACCAAGGTGTCTGGTGCGGGCTCTCTTCCTGGCTTGTAGGCAGCCACCTCCTCATTTTAAGTGAGGAGAGAGAGAGAGAAGAAGCAAGTTCTCTGGTGTATCCCCTCTTATAAGGGCACTTATCCCATCATGGGGACTCCACCCTGATGATGTCATTCCAACCTAATTACCACTCAAAGGCCCCACCTCCAAGTACCATTGCTTTGGGGGGAGGGTTTCAACAAGTGAATTTTGGAGGGACACTAGATAATCTCAAATCCAACTACTTTTTTTACTGCCTCATGTATATTTATATGTTTAATAAGGGAGGCTGATGCATGTTAATATGTTGGATGTAGTGTCATGGAGATCTTGAAAAAATCAGAGGGCCAAGACTTAGAGATATTCAAGCTAGGGCACGGCACAGGTAGGAGACATCTGGTAGGAATGGGTAGGGACCCGGGGGGCGGGGCTTCACAATGAGTGGTAGGGGCTCCCCGTAATTGCCCAGCCCTCCTCATAGTTGTTGGGCTCCCAAACTTTTAGGCTCCTGAGTTCTCCAACAGAGACACCTGCTCCTAACCACCGGGGCAGCCTTCGTGGAACTGGGTGAAGGGCCTTGAACTCCACATCATCCCCTCCCCCCGGGGAGGGTCCCTGCCTTGTGGGATTTGTCCAGAGGGATCTCATTTCTCCTGTGCATGGATCTGCCCTTTGTGCCCACAGCTCCGCCAGCTGGAAATGCAGCTGGAGCAAGAATACGAGGAGAAGCAGATGGTCCTCCATGAGAAGCAGGATCTGGAAGGCTTGATCGGGACCCTCTGTGACCAGGTGAGGGGGAGCCACCAGCAGACATTTGGGAGAGCATGTTCCCTGCCTCGGGCCCTATAATAGAAATAGATTTACGGGGAGGCCAGCTGGAGGGGTCTTTGGGCCGAGTGCCCTCTCCTCCACCAAGTCTGTCCCTGTCCACATTCACTGGCTCTTCATAAAGGGCCTTCCGGGGCCCACACTCAGCAGGGTTCTTAGAAGAACCGAGGAGACCAAAGAGGGTGGGTGCAGCCAGAGTGACAGACGGGGCACCTTGCCTTCAGCTGTTGGAGTGAGCGTGTGGACAACTCTTGCTTTAATGGGGCCCCTGTGCTCACAGCTGGCTTCTCATGAGAGTAAGACTCTTGCTAGAGGCAGCCAGGCTCAGAGAAAAAAAACATTCCCCAAACAGTTGGTGGCCCCTGAGTTTCCATTCCTGATCTCCCTGCCTTCTCTCCCTCCTCCTTCCCTCTCTCCCAGAGGAAACCGTTGTCCTGAGGTCGGGGCGTGAATTCCTCTGCATGTGTGTTTACACTTTGACCGTGTGCAGCACATGCGATTCTCTATCTGGCCCCCTCCGTATACTATGTTTCCAGATTAGGCTATGATAATTCATGTAGCTCTAATGCCGTCATTTTAACCGCTGCACAGTATACATATTTTTAAATTCCCTTCTTCTGTTGGTGAATATTTAGTCGTTTCCACTCCAAGACACACACTTGCAGTGCGTATTCTTATATATGTCTCATCGCACACAGGGACGGGTGTCGCCAGGGTGTGTAGCTGGAAGAGGATTGCTGGCTCCTAGGACGGTCTCATTTTGGAGTTATTAGATGTCGCCCAAATCGTTCCCCAACGTGACTGTGACAGTTTATACTGTCACTAGCAGGATTTTTTAAATGTTTGCTTCCCCTGTCTCCGCTGACACGTGTCACTTCCAGACAGTTTTAAAATATTTGCCAGTCACTGAGTGTTGATTGCACTGCTGGTCCCCTCACCCTCGTCGCTAGTGAGGCTGTGTGTTCCTAACGTTTGTTATGGTCGTCTCCGATGTGAATTGCCTAGTCAGTCTTTTGGCTTCTTTTTTTCTATTGGTCATTCATGATCCTTATACAAGATGTTAGTCCATTTTTGTTTACATATGTTGCAAATATCTCCTACTCTATGGGAAATCATTGCACTTTATGATGCCCTTCACTTAATAAAAGTGTTATTTATTTTAAATGTTTTCATTGATTTTTTTTTTAGAGAGAGGAAGGGAGAAGGAGAGAGAGAGAAACATTGATTGGTTGCCTCCCACATGCACCTGGGCATGTGCCTTGACTGGGATTAATCCAATTTTAGTCTCTAACTTCTCATAGGACAATGTAATTTACTTACGTTTCTTACAATGACCGATACATTTGAATTTATTTCTGTTCTCTTCTTTTGGGTTTAGTATTTGTTGGTTCATTGTCCCTTTGCTTTGCTTTTTGCTTGACTGTTTTCCTGCTGTTGGATAGATTGATCATGTATTCATTCTGTGATCACTTTTGCTCACTGTGGGTGCTGAAGCTACAAATCATATTTCTATTCTTGTGGTGGTCGCCATACATTTTAAGATAAGCACTTAATTATAATTTTCCCTAACATACTTTATTTAGTTTTCACAACAGTGCTGTGGGGTATGTATTATTAGTTTCTACATATAAATGAAAGAAGTGAAGCTCAAAAGTAAAGCAAATTGCCCAGGATCACATAGCTTGTTAGTGGCCTGTGTGGATTTGAAAGGACGTGTCTATTATTTGAAAACCCATATTTTTTAAAATAGAACATCACATTGCTTAAAAATGATCAAGATCCAATTAACTAGAATCATCCTGTTGTGGCCCATCATTTTTTCATATTATTATAAGTCAGCCCAGTTCTGCCATTAATTTTCTGTGCAACTTTCAGCAACTCACCTTTTCTGGCCAGACCTCAATTTTCCCAGCTGTAAAGGGGCTTGGTTACCCTAACAGCCGTTCCAGATCCTACTGTTCCCGTGCTCAGAGCGTTCTTTGACCACAGACATTTAACAACTGCCCCCAACAGGCTGCCTTCATTATTAATGGCGAAACAATCGAGGCTTGACCACAGCTTCCCACAACAACACTAAACATTATTTAGATTTATTGGTTAATTATTCACCAGTTTTATCTAAATTTGAATCTTTGTGCTGTAAAATGTGAACTTGCAGAGTGACATTCATTTCCCATTAACCTAATGAGTCCTTCCCTCCGCCCTCCCCTCCTGTAGCCATTCATTATGGAGGGGAGGAGGCCTTGGTCTGAGGTTTTGCTGTGAATTTCGTTTTCAATGATCCTTCTGGGAAGGAGATGGTGGTGGCGTTTTCAGGGTCATTCTGGCAGAGAAGAGGGTAGAATCTGAGCCATCCCTACTG
The DNA here is from genome assembly GCF_000147115.1 of Myotis lucifugus. Taxonomy (NCBI): domain Eukaryota; kingdom Metazoa; phylum Chordata; class Mammalia; order Chiroptera; family Vespertilionidae; genus Myotis; species Myotis lucifugus. The sequence goes on along the minus strand of NW_005871439.1, from coordinate 805,014 downwards.
CACGGTCAGTGCCAGCATCGGGGTGTACTGATGCCAACCTGCCCCACGGGAGAATTAAAGGCACTTTAGGATGTGTGCCGAACAAGAACAGACACAAAAATAAGCAAGGTGCCAAGCACACTGCTTAGATGCAGTCATGGTATAGGGCCTGGGCTCAAGTGAATAAATTGGGATTTGGGTTCCAGTAGGCACTGTGGTACAGTGGTTAGAGCCCTGCACAGCCAGGGCCTGGCCTTGGACAGATCACCTGCCCACTCCATGTCAGTCTTGTCAGCTGTAACTCTGTTTCCTGCCCCACCCCCATGTTTCATACCCTCATGCTAATCACCCAGAACAGAATGTACAAGGCTATTTCTCAGGCCACCCCCGCCTGTGCTCTCGCAGTGCCTTCCACCTGCAGGCCCGCCCTGCTCCTCGCTGAGCCGTCCCATTCATCTAAGGCTCTTCCTGATCCCATCGCAGCCTGGGCGGGACCATGCTTCTCTGGGCCTCCATGACACCTTTTCTTCAGTGGAAAGAGCGAATCATACGTCTCTTATCATATAGTTTACAAAAAGAACCTCTTTGCAGTCAGCCAAGTTGGGTTCATATCCTAACTCTGCCACTTACTGCTAGCTGAGTAATCTTGGCAAACTGCTTCCCCTCCATAAGCTTTAGTTTCTTCATCTGTGAAATGGGGATCATGATACTGCACAGCTCAGAGATTCACTATGACGATGAACTGTGCTGACATCCGTACAGTGTTTAGAACAGTGTCTGACACTCAGCCCTCTATACCTGTACGCTATTACCACTTTTATAAAGCCAATCATAATAATAATGTCTATTGTTAAGAGATTGTCACAGGAGTTCAATGTAATGACTTGTGACAAAGGCCTGGCACAATGCCCAGGCCTCAGCTCGGCTCAGCAGGTGAGAATATGAATATACATGTATAATATATATATAGTATATATATATAGCGTATTATACAGGGTGTCCCAAAACATGTATAAACACTTCAACAGCTGATAGCTCAATTTTGAAAATGAAATGTATTTTAATAACCACTGCCTTTATAATTATTCAAAGTGTGTGTGTGTATATTTTGGGGGGACACCCTATATCGATATATAATCTCCAGCATTTATAACGTAAAGCAATATATCTGAGAACAAAGAGGCTGTATCCTAAGAACTGACTCATTTTTCAAAGAGTTTGAAGCTGGTGGTAGAGTAGGAGTGACGCAGAGTCTGAAGGAGTGCGTTCCGGCCACCAGACAACACCCATAACCCCTTCTCTTTGTAAAGCCCTCAGCAGCGTGCACAGTGCTTTCCGATCCATCATCACGTCTGATTTCTGTCTTACCTCAGCAGCGAGGATAGGGAGTTTTTTAACCCCCTCTTTTACAGACGAGGACACTCGGGTTCAGAGCGGTGACCTAACTCAGCCACAGTTCCCGCTGCTTAAAGCCTGGGCCGCCTCATTCTCAATCCCACCTTCGTTCCGGAGCACCCCAGGCCATTGTGAGCATTGCAGGGAATGGCTGTGCTTGGCACAGAGACCCAGGTACCCGGATTTGGAGAGACTGAGTTCCAGGGTTGAGGCATCCGGGCCCCATTTTCTGTGATACCCTCGTCTGATGGATGGTGCCGTGTCCTTCCCGCTGGTCCCCTGAAGAGAAGGGCGCTGTTGTTTCTTGCAGAGATGCGAGCTCAGTGTCCAGTCGGTGCTGTGTTTGCAGCAGAGACCGTGGTCTGGGGCGGTTTCATGTTGAGCCCCACATCATTCTGTCGCCCTTGGTTTGTCTGTCTGTAGTTGTCTGTGGGCAGTTGTCACCCTCCTGGTGCCGAGGTCAGGGTGTGGCTTCAGGGTTCTGGGGAAGGAGTGCGCTCGCTTCTGGGTAAGGTCCCTCTGTGGAAAGTGACCTTGTCAGCCTGTCCTTAACTGACAAAGGGGACCAGCTCAGGGGACAGAAAGGCTGGTTTAGAGCTTTGAAAGCTGCGCAGCTATGTTAATACTATTTACTGACCTGTAACATGCAGAGAAGTACACCATGTCCCGTCCATGCAGCTCAACAAATTTCCATAAATTCATGAAGCCAGCACCAAGATCAATAACATTGATAACCCCCCCCCCCTCCCCGGAAACTCCCCTCCTGCCCTCTCCAGTGACTGCCCCTCTGGGGTGACTGCTGTCCTGACTTCGGCCAGCAGAGGCCTCCCCTGACCTGTGGGCTCATTTGCAAGGTGAAAAGAGGCCATGTTGATGACTGGGGCCAAAGAGGAGACAGAATGACTTTGGATCCTTACAGCGTTGGTAACAGTAGTAATAGCTCATATCTGTGCTGTTACTATGAGCCGGGCATTAGGCGAAGCACATATTTAATTTTCACAGCAACCCCGTGTGCGTGATGCCATTCCCATTCTGCACATGAGGAAACTGAGGCTCAGAGAGGAAAAGTGTCTTGTTCAAGGTCTTGCAGCGAGGGGCAAGAGCAGGATTCGAACCCAGGGAGCCTGATTCCAGAGAGCTTGGACCCTGGCCACCGCTTTGCTGTCTCAGCTCATGAGTGCCTTCCCTTGGCTTCCAGATCGGCCATCGGGATTTTGATGTGGAGAAGCGCCTGCGGAGGGACCTCAGGAGGACTCATGCGCTGCTGTCCGATGTGCAGGTCCTCCTGGGGACCATGGAGGACGGCAAGGTGTCGGTCAGCAAGGAGGAGCTGGAGAAAGTGCACAGCCAGGTGGGTCCCCTCACAATTGGGCTGGGAAAGTGTCGCAGCCACGGGGGAGTGGCGCTCCCTCCAGGTGTGTGTGTGGCCGCGGTGCTGACCTAAGGTGGGGGACGTGCCGGGACATTCCCAGGGCTGATGGGTCCCATGGAGGTGGCACGTGAGGAAGAGGAGTTGTTAATGACTGAGGAGTCTCGTTCCCTTCCTCGGGGCTGAAATAGGGTGCATCTTGAATGCTTGGGTGGATCAGGGCGCTGGGACAGGATGCCCAAGTGTGGCAGACATGCCTTCGTGCGGGCCTGTGTTTGTACGCAGGTGGGACCGTGTATTTGTGTATACGTGGGCACATTCCCACATTGACTACCAGGGCAGGGTATGAAACTAATAGTAATAGCACTAATAATGCAAAGCCTATTTCTACCAACAACAATAACAAATAATAGCTTTGGAATGCCACAGACAGTGATCACGAGATGATGCTGATTGCCACTGCCACCTATGCAGGATGTCGCACTGAGTCCTCGGGAGAGCTGAGGGAGATGGGGGTCATCATCTCATTTCACAAGTGAGGTGACCCACCCACAGTCACATAGTCATGAGGTGGCAAAGTCAGGATTTGAACCCAGATCTTCAGGCCCCACCATCCCTGGCTGCCTTAGAGGAGGTCTAGAGCAGCGGGTCTGATGTTTTTCTCATCATCACACCAGGTTTATGGGGTTTGGAAAGAACACCCTGGATGTGCAGTACTGTTAAACCAGAAGACATAGGGTAAAGGCCCTTCTCTCTCAACGATTCTATGATTCTTAGCAGTTTCCTTCTTCAGCGCACCCTCTTCCAGGGCTTGTCCAGACGTTCCTGGTTTTAGTTCGTGACCTGGGCAAGCCCTCAGCCCCAGGCAAACCAGGACAGGTGGCCAACCGGGTGGGTGGTAGACCCTGAACCTCTTGGTGGGCAGAGACGTCCATGCTCTCAGACCGGGGCCAGGCAACCAGGGTTCATGCCAGCCCCCTTAGCGGGGCCATGTACTCTGCCTGTCTCCCTCCAGCTACTCCCTACGCCACACCGTGCAAGCCTTCCCCTCCCCTCAGGTGAGTGTTCTTGAAAGGAACAAGGGTGGTTTTGTTCCCCCTTTTTTTTTTAGTATTCATGAGAAATCTCCCTCTGCTGGGTAAAAATGTGTGTTTTTGCAAACTAGTGGTATTTAATGAAGGCGCCTTGAGCTGAATCAAAGAGCTCCATTCTTCTGAAAGTCCTTCCTCCTCGTCTCTGCATCCGGCTCCTATCAAAGGGAATCCACAGCCTTGGCTTCCTGTTGCTGTTGTCATGGAAATAGTTATAAGGATGGCATCGCGTGGACCAGAGGTCAGGGTACAGTTGCTTTGTCTCCCGGCGCACGTGTCCCGGATGCCAGAGTCGGAGCTAATCAAATAAAGCCATGATGACATTGGGCATTGCTGCGTCTCCTCGCCGATGAATGGTATTTGTCCTTTACCTGAAGGCTCCAGGGACGGAGGCAGGGAGGGCAGACAGAAGGAGGAAGGGAGAGCAGATAGAAGGATGCTACATTTGCCGCTGGCTGCATCTTAAGTGCTGGGTGTGGTGCTGAACAGTTTCATTCATCCGTTCTCCAGTCCCTACTGTGTGTCAGACGAGATGGTAGATCTAGGTACATAATGGTGAATAAGGCAGGTATGGAACCCTCCCTTGTAAAACTTAGATCTGATGGGAAAGAAGACAAGCAAGCAATGATACAAATAAATAGAAAGACCCATCCCTTAATTCGGGTAATGAAGGAAGTGGGGGTCTGGAATAGGGCATGGCAAGGGGTCTGGTCTAACTTGGGCGGTCAGCTAAACCACGTGGGGAGAAGGAAAAGGCAGCAGGGCCACAGCCCACAATGTGCAGGGCCTGAAGGTTTGGGTTTATTCCAAGGGTGGTGAGAAGCCTTTGGGAGATTGTGAGCAGAGAGTGACAGACCATCCGATACACGTTACAGAGGATAACTCTCCTGTATGGAGGGAGGATTGAGGAGGGGGTGAGGCAGAGCCGTTAGGAGGCTCGAACACCCGTCTAGGCCAGAGGAAACGGTCACCTGGGTTACGTGCTGATGGAGGTGGCCAGGAGGGACAGACTTGGGTTGGTTTGAAGTTGAAGGGACTTGCAGATAGTCTGGGTCGCAGCAGTCAGTGGGTTATAAATAATCCTCACCGTAGCCCCAGGAGGTGGACAGTTCTAATTGGACCCATTTTACTAACAAGGAACCAGGCTCTGAGAGGTTGAGTAACTTCCCCGAGAGCACACAGCAGTACGTGTCCGAAAGCTGCGAGTGCCCACGGTTTTGGACCCGTGCGACTTGGTTTGCGTAATAATGTTTGTGAAGCACCTACTGTGTTCCAGGCTTTTCCAGGTGTCTCGGGGCCCCCGGACTTGGCTGCACATCAGATAGCTTACATGTTAGCTACAAATCACAAATTTCTGGATCCCATCCATGTATATATTTTAATCTGGGCTGGGACCCAGGATTTACATTTTTAAACATCACATCAGGAGATTCTGATGCTGCTTTTAGGCCCAGCATTTGGAAGCCATGGGACTTCTTTATTCCTCAAAAAAACCCTTCCTGTTCTGCAGCAGCACATCTGTTTTGCCGATGAGAAAACGGACAGCGAGCTTACACTAGCGTTCATCCGCTTGTACAATGAAATTTTGAGTTCAGAGAAATGGCCCCGGCATTTGTTAATTTTGTGACCTTCAACAAGTGACGGGACCGCCTCGAGCCCTTTTCCTAAAGTGGAGTGACATTGCTTGGCGTCCCAGGGACCTGCCGAGGCCAATGGGGCCACGCCAGTGAGGGCTTCGGGAACTGGAGCGCACGTTGCAGCCTTTACAGCTCGCTAACCGCGGCTGTGGTTAACCTCAGAACGGTTTACCCCATCAGCCTGAGGATGGGGAAGTGTTTGATCGCACCTACTAGATAACTGCAGGCATTCAGCAAATATTGATTCGGCCTCCACTCTGGGATAGATTCGAGGCCAGAAGGCAGGGAGAGGAGACCACAAGGTCCTGCCCTCGACCCAGGAAGCAGACTGTTGTTGAGCGGGGTGATGAGCAGTATAACGGTGGCGTGTCGGGTTTAGCTAAAGAGGGTGCCCTTACTTTAGCTGTGGGAGAGGAGCTGGTGGCTTCAGCTATGTCTTTAAAGAGGGAAATGAATTGCTGGGTAGTAAGATGCTCACAGCCCTGCTAGGAAGCAACAGAGCGCGAAGGGGTGGGGCATGTAGACACAGGAAGTATTGTGCTCGAGGTTCCCAGGGGGGAGGGCAGAGAGGGCACTGTGGGTAACTGAGGCTGGAGCCCGCTCACGAGTGGGTTAGAGCCTGGCTAAGGAGTTTGGGCTCGATCCCAAGGGTGACAGGGAGCCATAGCGAGCTGAGAGCAGAGAAGGGCCTGGTCAGAGTGCTTGGAAAATGGCAGGGTTCCCGGTCTAGCTGCAGCACCAGTGGCGAGCCCGGCTCAGCTAGAGGCACGGAAGGCCCTGGAGACAGAGCATCTTCATTCCGCCCATAGGGCCAGGGTGCCCAGGCCCCATCTGCAGTCCTGAGGAAATTATGTGGCTCTTTCTGCCCAGTTTCCCTCCACTGGGAGCCTGGCTCTGTCTCAGTTAATAACTGAGGTTTAAGACCCTGGTGATAAAACACAGAGGCTTCCTGGAGGGAGGCAGAAAAATACGCCTCTTTGGGTTCGAATCCTGCCACCGCTACCTAACTAGCTGTATTATTTGGGGGAAGTCACTGCCTTTCAGAGCCTCCTTTTTGCCACCTAAAAAGGGGGTGCCCTAGTCAGTTTGACTTAGTGGATAGAGTATTGGGCTGGGGACTGAAGGATCGTGGATTCGATTCCGGTCAAGGGCACATGCCCAGGTTGCAGGCTCGATCCCCAGTAGAGGGCGTGCGGGAGGCAGCCAATCAATGATTCTCTCTCATCATTGATGTTTCTGTCTCTCCTTCTCCCTTCCTCTCTGAAGTCAATAAAAACATTTTTTTAAGAAGGGGGTGATGTTTCTAACTTCTTAGACTGATAGAAAGGACCCCAGACCACAGATTTGAAACAGTTCTCTCAGCTGAAAACTAGCTTAACGCACACAGCTCCCCACTGGCTCCCTGTCCCACACTGGTGTCTGGGCACACGCTTTTACAAGACCTCGTGGAACAGGTAGACGGGGCCATGTGTCGGGTTATCTAATGACACCTGTTCTTCAGGAGCCAATTACTAATTAATTCCCATGACATGTTTCCACTGGAAACAAACTAATCTGGAGACAGGAGCAGTTCCAACAACCAAGACATGTAATTGAGATAATCGCTGTGCATAAATAGCATCTGCGAGGAGCAGATGCGGCACCTGGCTGCGCGGGGAACGCAGAGGATGCTGTCTGCTCCAGGGCAGTGGTTACTTTAAAAAAAAAAATCGATTCCTGCCTTTGACCTTTGTCTCCTCCCCAAGGGAAATGTGTTATTTGATTTTCACGAAATAGAGAAGAGTTTGCACTGAACTCTCTCATTGTTTAATTAATTCAGGCCAGGGGCTATGTTCACCCCTTCCTGCTGAGAACAAAGCTGTCGCCAAGTCTGAGTCACTGTACCCCCAAATAGCTCTTGAGTCCATTCCTCCTCCTCCCCGCTTATCACGCACCACCTGTGTCTCTCGGACTCTGCTGGGCTCCGGTCCTGTCCGCACCATCTTTCCGACACCTGGTCTTTGGAGACAGAATTTTAAAGTGTAAATACAGTCTTGGCTCTTTGTGCTGAAGATCCACCAGTGGCCCCAGAACACAGCCCTGCGGATACAGGCCTTTAAGGATGTATAGCTAGTGCCTACCCTCCCGGGACCCCTGACCAGTGCCGGGAACAGCTTGGGGGTCCCCCATACCTGTCCCCACCTCCCCACCTTTGCCCAAGCTCTGCCCTCGCCTGGGCTCTTGCTTCTTCCCTCTGAAACCTCTTCGCCTCATGGACCTTTAGCCTCTGAACTTGGGTCTGGGCATCGTCCCTGGGGGCCACCTCTGACCCCCAGAGACTGCGTGAGGGCCCCACCTCTCCTCTCGTGACCTCCTGGGTTTACCCCCAGGATAGTACATACCATTCTATCAAAATGACCCCCTTGACTTGTCTGTTTCCCTCCTTTACCTTCCAAAGCCTTCACCGCAGGGCCTGGAATGAGCAGAGTCGGACTTCAGTAGCCAGGACAGAATCACCAGCACCAGAACCACCAATGCACTGCCTGTGGGCCCACCGCTGCCTCGGCTCTCAGGGCCCCTCCGGAAGCCCCAGGGGGTCCCACAGGCCCTTCCAGAGGGGGTTCTGGCTCAGCTCCAGTGTCCCAGCAGGTGGGCCCAGTCGGCTGGTGAGCTCCCAGGGGTGCTCAGGCACTAGTCTGAGGGCCCTCCCCCCATCCATGCACGGAAGACTGGTAACCCTGACTCATCCTAGTGCCTTTAATGGAGACATCTGTCAGCAGGCGTCACCCCTGCTTCCGTGGGACATTGGAAGTAATGACTGAGCTCTGCAGAGACGGCCCTGATGGTAGCCTCGGTGTGAGCGAGCGCCTGCAGAGCCCTCCTCCCAGACGGGACCGAGGGACAGGTAGTCGGTGTTTTATTTGACGAGCCTTTTTTTTTTTTAAAGATTAGGTGGAGTGAATTGATTCAATATTAACATAACCTCCTGTCAGAGGAGATAAAGACCAAATTGTAATTGGTTAAAACACGATTATCGTGGGCTGCTCACCCCACAAATATTGACACTCCCAGTGCTGTGGTGCATGGAGGAGAAAAAGGCTGGTCTCATCATAGGCCCCGTAGGACCTGTGACTGTCTAGCTGTGGAGAGCCCGGCCCCCCGCACAGGGCAGCCATTTGCCTGGGTCATGCTAACATCCTAACAACAATGATCCTGGTGGCGGGCAGCCAGCACAGGTGAGCTCTTGGATGTCATGGCCTCATTTTATCTCCCCAAACCCACTGGAAGGCAGTGGATGCCGTGCGTAGGGACCTGTCCATCTGGGGCCTGTGTGCAGGAGTGTGTGTGCATTCAGCAAGTGCTCAATGGATGGATGAGTCGGGTCCAATAAGATGGGCTGTGACTCCCCGTAGGAAGCAGTGGGGATCGGGCCCATTTTATGCAGGAGGAAGCTCAGAGTTTGGGAAACGCACCCCAAGTCACAGAATATGGGGGGCACTGGGATTTAAAAAAAATAATTTATTTTGAATTGCAAACTGACCAGAAGTTGCAGTAGTCAAAGGATTCTTATGTATCCTTTACCTAGATGCATCAGTTTTTAGCATTTGCCTCCTTTGCGGTATCCTCTCTCTGAAGTACATTTTCTGAATTATTTGCAAACAAGTTACAGACACAGTGCCCCTTTATTTTAATCAAAATCAGAAATTTAACATTGGTAAAATAGATAAAATACCGATTTCTAAACTAGGGGTCTTCTAACTGTGTCACCCCACAGGCCAAATCCAGCTCCCTGTCTGTTCTTTGTTGATGCTTTTTTTGTTTATTTTTTTTATTACTGCTTGTGAACTAAGAATGTGTTTCACATGTTTGTTTATTTATTTTTTTATTGATGGGAGAGAGAGAGAGAAACATTGATTTGTGGTTCCACATATTTATTCATTCATTGGTTGATTCTCGTATGTGCCCAACCAGGGATTGAACCCACAACCGTGGCATTGCGGGATGATGCTCTGACCCACTGAGCTACCCGGCCAGGGCTGCATTTCACATTTTTTAAATGGCCACATTTGAAGTAGTTGTAAAAGTGCCTACATATATTCTTCACTTCTACCTCTTGGTCTGCAAAGCCTCAAAGTTTTACTATCTGACCCTGGAACAGAAAGTTTGCCGACTCCTGATGTTAACTGCTGACTCTTCAGATTCTGCCCACTGCCCCATCCATGCTCTCTGTAGCATTTTCCTCCCTTTCAGGATCTCACCTGGGGAGGCAGTTTCTAGAACCTGAGTCTTTCTTTGTATTTTATGACTCGGCCGCATGTGGAGAGCTCAGGCTGGCTGTGTTGGAGACTGTGCCCCCTGTTTGGGTGAACTGGAGCTCGAACCCCCACCTTTTCCACTTCAGAGCCTTTTGGATTTGTGCGGGCGAGTCTAAGGGTGTTCCAGGACCCAGGAGTTCCAGTTTTATGACCAGAAACGTCCCAGGCAAACAAGGATGGGCTGGTCATCCCAGAGCCAGTGTCTACAGTCCTCAGTAACCAGGAAGATAAGCGGGCCCCTGGCTGACCCTCAAGGGTGCCCGGGAGGGTCAGGGCGAGGGTGGTGGGCCAGATGCCCGTCTAATAGCCGCCTCCTGAGCATCTGCTCATGCCGCCTCTGAGCTGAATCAGCGCCCTCTGTACGCCCTGGCCTCTAAGAGACAGCCGTGGATTTAAGAGGGATATCAGTTCAGGTCCTGGCCCCACTCACCATTGTCAGCTGTGTGACCATGACACGTTAACTAACCTCTCTGGTCTTCAGTTTCCTCGTCTATAAAATAGGGATGAAAATATGTATTTCACAATCGTTGCATGCTGCAAATTAACGTATACGTGGTAAGCATTAATAGAGTAGTTAGTGGTTATTCCACTACTAATGAGGGTTATGATTACGCTGAAGAAGGTAGAAACAGTAAATACTCAGAAAGCATTTTGATGCATCAATAAGCGCTGTCCCTCTAGCACGATGTATGGAAAATTACGGAGCGTCCAGAATGTGCCCATAAAGCTGGAGACCAAGGACACACAGAGAAGCCGCCATATGGTCTTAGGAAATTTCCCTTTGGAGCCACTGTCATCCAACCTCTGAGCCAGACAGACCCTTGGCGGCCCTGGCCTGACATTTGTAATATGTTTGCATTGAATAAATGTGTTGGCTTTCGGGGCTGTCTTTAGTCTGAGACGCTGGCAGGGCCTTTTGGGAAAAGCCTTGCTGCTGAAGGTTAATTCTTACCCGCACCCTGATGGGAAGTCAAGGCCTGGAGTATGTTGAGATGAGCCCGCCAGACACCGTTTCTGAGAACACCTCCCTGTGGCATTTGCGCTGCAGTCGTTTTAAATCCCCCGAGTTGTTCAACCAGACCCAGAAATCCCGGTTCTAACCACTCTGCTGAAATATCAAACTTCTGCTCTTCCCACCTCCTTCCATATGTCTAGCCGACTCATTTCTAGCTTAATAAGTTCAGAGCAAACATTGGACCCAGGTAGTTAGAGCCGGCAGATGGCCTCACATAGGGAAGCGGTGCTATTCATCGGCGTGCAGTTGATGTATATGTGATAGGAATCTCAATTGCCCTCCCACTGAATGGAAGGTCGTGGGTGTTGGGGAGAGCGAGCTCGAGATGAACTCGGCAATAGAGGAAGACTTGTGTGCAGAGGGGGCTGCGTGGTGGCCCAGAAATGATTTGGAGTCTCATCGACTTGGATCTGACCTTGAGCAAGTCACTTCCCCTGCTCTGGCTGCAGTTTCCTCCTTTGTAACATGACGACTCCCTTGCAGGGCGGTTGTGGGCGATAGTGATAATGAACATCAAGTGGCCCACACAGCACCTGATGCAGTCAGTGCTGAAGAAATCTGGTTCCCTCCACTTCCCCCCATTCAACAATGGGCAAGGAAGGATAGGTAACCCCCACGGGGGGCGGCGGGGGGCGGGCAGGAATCCACACACAGAACAGGTAAACAATAAATGAGTGTTATTCTCTCATAGGGTTTTGGGTAGAGATACTTGGATCCAACTTTTAGCAGAACAGCATCAGCAAACGCTATCGCCAGCGGGTTTGAGTGTTTACTGTGTGGCTGTCACCGTGTATGTATGTCTCCTCTGACTTGCTCAGTCATCCTGTATCCGGGTTCCAGGTGACAGCAGCCCAGCTCAAGCAGAAAAAGGGAAGTTAGTGGCCAAATATTTGAAAAGTTCTGAGGCCAAGACTGCCTTCAGGCTTGGTTTGATCTAGGTGTTCCAATCGTGTCGTCAACAACGTGTCTCCTGCCTCAGCAATCTTGATGTCGCTTGGTATTCTTAGGCAGTCTCTTCCTTCATGGTGCGAAGAGGGCCCCATATTCTCAGCTGACTTGCTGCATCAGAAAGCGCTGACCTTGTTCCCACAGTCCCAGCCATACTGCTATCCTGCAACCAGCCAGCGTGGCCAACGGGAGGTGGTGCTCTGATTGGCCGCGGCTGAGTCAGATGCATCTCCTTGGGGCTTGAGAAGAGAGGGTCAGCCCCAACAGATCCACTTCTTAAAGGGAAGATGCTGCTGCTATCAAAACAAGGGGGAGGAGCCACCGTGTGGTCACGTCCCCGGCTTCCCCTGCAGAGCACATATGGTGGGCATACATGTAATGCTCAGAGGGGAGCGTGGTGGCCGGACCACCTGGGTTCATGTGCCAGCTCTGCCGCTTCGTTCTTGTGTGACCTTCATTAAGTCACTTGACCTCTCTGTCCCTCAGTTTCCTCAGCTGTCCCAGCAGGGATGGTTCTGACCCCACCTCAGCATGCTCTTGTGGTGGTGAAGTGAGTTGTTGCATGAAAAGTGTTCAGAGCGGGCCTGGCCCAGAGGAACCTGCGTGCGTGGTGTTCCCTAGGTGCGCTCTAGGTGTGTGCACAGCTAACACAACTGCCCGCAGCTTCCTGTTCAATGAGGGGGAACTGTTCTTTCCCCCATGTTGTGAGTGGGGGAAACGAGAGCTCAGAGACCAAGTAGCCGAGTCGACTTCACAGACTCAGCATCGATGAGCCCCTGGGAATGCGTTCGTGGTGGCAGCTGCCACCCGGGATGCCCATTACTACCCTGGCTGCCAGGGCCAAGGATGGACCCAGTCTCCCTTCCCGAGGAGCCGCCTGTGAGCCAGCTGTCCTCTTGCCCTTTGCCCTCTGATGCACCCAGACCTCCTCCCGGGGAGGGCTTTCCGGGCAGTGGTAGGCAGGCTCACACCGCCGCCGCCTCTGATGTCAGCCCCACATAACTCGCCGCCCGACTTCATAAAAACGTCCATCAGACAGCCTCAATATGGATATAATGTGCAGTGAGTTATTCTTACGCCAGGTCATCCATAACGGAAAATCAGCCCCAGACGACCCTGTATTTTTCCCGCTCCCTAAAGTGTAATAAATTGAACATTTTTAAAGCTCGGCATTAAGATGACTGGTGGTCAGCGGCCTGGAGCCCGCCCGGTGGAGGCCTGGGGCTGGGCAGTTTCTGGTCGTGCCCATCCAGAACCTGTGACAGTCTGGGCCTGCTTGACTTGTGTGCCTCTGGGGTGCCCCTCCCTTGATTCCCCGACAGCTTGGCTTCTTCTCCAGGCTCCTCACCTTCAAAACGGTGTTAAACATCCCACTGTTCGGGCTGTTAAGAGGGTGAAAGGAATGAATAATAGCAACTACCACCGACGCTTTTTCCCTGTTTTCTCAGTGCCAGGCGCTATGCTAAGCACATCCTTGTATTTACTCATTTATCCTGCAGAGATCCTATGATCCACCCTCCCCACTTTACAGATGGGGAAACTGAGGCACGGCCAGGGTTAAATGACTGGCTGGGAGAGGCCAGTCTGGCTCCAGTGCCTGAGCTCTGACCGCCGCACACGGTAGAATCTGGCACGGGACGAGTGGCCACACGTGCTGGTCCTTCCTCTTCCCTTTGGTTTGAACTTGTTCATCTCTGTGACAATGTGTGTTTCCTTGAGGCTCCCACATTGATCCAAACTCCAAGTTCTTTCCGTTCTCTCCGATTTCTCCACGTCTCACTGTACACGCCTCCGCCTGATTCCGGCACGACTATCCTGGTGGCTTCCGCGATCACACCGAGCCACGGAGAGTTCGCTCTGCGATTGAGTTCTGTATTGTAATCCATCCGACAGCAGGGTCGGACTTAGCAGAGAAGGGTGGTGGGGCCCAGCAGTGAAGAGGTCGGGCTCTGGAGTTGGACCAACCAAGCTTACCTCCCGACCAGCTGTGTGACTGTGGGCAAGTCACTTCCCCGCTGTGAGCCTCAGTTTCCTCTTAGATCGACTGGTCCTCCTGGTGGCCCCTTCCTCCTAGAGGTGTTGAGGGGCTGTTATGAAGCGCAGTGCACAGCAAATGGTCCCCAAGCAACAGTAGCAGGTGTGGCCATCGATGCCAAAACCATCCTGGCCAACATAATCCCATCCTAACCCAGGAGGAGCTAAAAATCCGCCAACAGCCACCTCCACTGACTGTGTGCTCGCTCCATTCATCTCTGCCTGCGGATAATTGGTCCCTCTCTCTCTGCTTGCTCCAGGGAGATGGGGAAAGGAAAGCATTCCTGGATCATACACATCCACCATCTATAAAGTGGGGTTAAAAATAGAGCCATCTTTCTCTGGTGGCTGTGAGGACCAATGGCGCCGCGCTGATGAAACCCTCAGCCAGAGGAGGAATGAGCAGATGGGAACGGCAGTCATCCTGTTCGGCTCCGCCCCGCTGGCTGAGTTTCTTACAATGGTCCTCACTCGCCTCCTGTCACTGGGCCGAGCAACTTGGCCCGGCAGCGGGGCCCTGCGTGATGCCTCTGTCTTCCACTGTTAGTTCTCTGACATCATCTCCCCGGATGGCGCGTCTGCTGCTGCCTGCCCAGACCTTTTGTTCTTTACGCTCCTCCACAGTGAAATCCTCCCATTTCTTCTCCACTTCCACTCTGATCGGAGCACCTGCACCACTCCTACCGGGAGGACCACAGCAGTGTCCTCACCGGCCGCCCGATTTCCAGGCTTGTCCACCAAAGCTCATCCTCCCCGCAGAGCCAGAGGGAGGCCATGCCACTCTCTTCCTTCGAAACCGCCAGTGGTTTCCCTGCAGACTGAAAATACACCGACCTGTGCATCCTGGCTCACAGCATCATCTCCTGCCCCTCTCTGTCCAGCCGTCCAGCCACACGGGCTTTCTTTTTCTGCCTCAGCACCAAGTTTATTCCTGCTCCTGCCTCCGGGCCTTTGCACTTGCTATTGCCTCCACCCAGGGCTCTCTTACCTCTAAGTCTGCTTATGGCTGTCTGTCTCCTTTGCATCTTTTAGGTCTTAGCTGCAATGCCTCTCCTTAGTGAGGCCTCTCACTTGTGCACGAATCAAGGGCTGGTGTAGCCCTGCCTGCCTGCAGAGTGGAGGGGGAGCCCTTCATCCCGGCTCCCTGCCTTCCTGGAGACTGCCTGCGGGAAGATAAGACTGTGCCTGCCTTTTCATGTCCTCTGTCAATTACGCTCTAACAATGCCAATTACCTCCCCTTGCTCCACATCATTTTTCTCAGTGTGTCTCAGTCCCTCCTAATCACTAAAGGAAATGGACCACCAAGTCCTTCTCCGACAGGCTCTGCTCCAAGCCCAACCGCAGGAACACACTGTTCTCTAGGTCTTGACAACGGGTTTGGTGGATTATGGTGGCGGGCGGCAGGATGGGGCCGGAACTAGAGGTGCCAGTATGAGGATGCTGTGGGAGTGGGCTACGGTCTCCGTTTCCTCACCTGTCACCCCAATAAATTCAATGAAATTTTTAATGGGAATATTAGCTGTATATACTAATCTCACAGATCCAAGATAGGGATTAAAAGAGAAAATGCAAGGAGAACCTTTAACAGGGTGCTTATTGTTGATAATCAAACTAATGGCTGTCTCCCTTCCCCCGACATTCTGTTGTCATTATTATTATTCTAACATCTGGGCCAGCTGAGGTCCTGGACATTCTGAGGAAGACATTCTCTGCCCAGTTTGGAAGGAGCTTGAGATGGTCCTAGGTGGCTGTTTCCATAGAGCCCCCCATCTTGACCAATTGTCCTGGGGTGACCTCTCGTTGGCACCATTGTTTTCATTTTATAGATCAGTGGGGCCCCCTCACTCAGTGGGCTCAGGACTCTAGCTTGTACACACATCAGTCCAGGACTGAGCACCAATGTAAACATCATTAACTGTTCCCAGGGGACAATGTGCTGGCAGTTGAGAAAGTGCACTGGTCTGGACAGTGCAAGTGTTGTCTTTGCTCCTTGCAGCTCTGTGACTTCGGGCAAGGCACTGCCCCTCTCTGAGCCCTCAGTGCTTTCCTTAGGTGATTTCTAAGGGCGTTTTCTGCTCAGATTTTAGGGTTCAGAAATCAAGGGGAAACTGCCCATTACAGAGTAGACTTAGGGTTTGTACACAGGCATGGCTTTTTCCAGTGGGGACTGTCTGTTGTCTAGAGCCACGTGGGCAATGGTACCTTCCTGATGGCCCCACTTTGCTAGGGTAGCAGGCCTACTGTGTGCAGGGGGGTGGAAGGATGAAAAGGGGGTGAGAAAGAGAAACTTTAAGTAGGTGGCCCTTAACCTTTGAGAATCTAGTGAAAGTCATGGGCCCAGGAAAATGCTCACCTGAGGAATAGTTTGCATACCATTTGAAAAGGGGTTCTCAACTCTGGTTAAGAACTGTCTACAAGCACCTCCTCCAGGAGGCCTTCCCTGACCTCCATCCTGTATTCCCAAGCATCCCATGCCCTCATCCTTTTAACTGTATTCATTACCTGTTCCTGCCTATTTCCCTGGAGGACACAGGATCAGGTGACAGTTTCCTGTATGCTCTGTGCCTGGCACTCCAGCGGTGTCAACAAATATTTGTTGAAGGGAATTGACTTGCTCCTGGCACTGAAGCTGGGGTGGCCTGGTCGTATTTCCTGGGGCAGTGCCTATTCAGTTTTGAGTGGGCTCAGAACTGGGCTGCCTCAAATGCAAACACAGGTGCTTCACCAGTCGTAGGTTGATGAACAGTTGTGAAGACACGAAGGTGGCCTGTAAATGGTTCTGCTGCCTGAGAGGGGCTGGGCTGGGCTGGAGGGGAAGGCTAGTCAAAGGGCAGCGTCACGAGGTCTCTTCTCTTTTCTTCTCGCCCTCCTGCCTGGTCCAGCTGGAGCAGAGTGAGGCCAAGTGTGAGGATGCCCTGAAGACCCAGAAGGCGCTGACTGCGGACCTGGAGAGCATGCACAGCGAGCTGGAGAACATGACCCGGAGCAAGAGCCTGGTACCTGGTCCTTTCTGAAGCTCTGGGGATCTGGGCCAGCACAGGCCTCTGAGCTAGCTTGGACCTACTGTGTGCTCAGCACTATAAAAAGGAAAGGGCACTTATAGTGGGCTTACTGGGTACCACCCATAGACATCCATTGTAGACCTACTGGATGTTTAACACTCTGAAAGTGCAGGCATCTGACTAGGAGCTGAGCATTATAAAGGCACAAGGGTATATATGAGGGTCAACTGTGTGTTCACTCTGCAAAGGCAGGCAAATTGTAGACCTGATGTGTGCTCAGTACTGTGGGGATGCATCCGATATGAGCCTATTGTTTGCTCAGTACCCTAAGTGGGAACACAGCTTTCTGTTGTGTACCCAGAGCATGCTCACCACTGTAGGCAGTGCCCTGGCTACTGTTGTAGTCCTACTGTACACTCACCAACATAGGAGGGGCCTTGGTCATTATCATTGGGCTATTGCATGCCCATTCTTATAAGTGGAGACAAAGGCAGTCCTCATGGGCCCACTTAGCTCACCACTGTAAGGGACCCTGCCACCTACTATGGACCCTGCCACCTACTATGGACCCTCTGAATGGTGACAAATGAACATATGTTATGGATCTATTAATGTTGGTGAAAATTTGGCATGGTTTTCTAAGTCGCCTCTCTGGGTGTACAGGGTTGGTTTAAATTTATACTTTCTGTGTAAAATCCTAAAGTTTAGGTATAACTAGAGATTTATAAGCAAAAGCTTGTCTCAAGATCCCTACTGGTCTCTTGGTCCCAGATTTTATTTGCACTAGATTAAGAGGAACCTGTCCCCCTCCCCCCTAACCCCCTTACACACACACACACACACACACACACACACACACACACACGGAGCTATCATGCCCACAGTATGCATTAACACACCCATGGCCACTCACCTGACACACCCATAGGCAATCCCCTCTTTACTGTGCATCAGTCCCCTCCCACCCGCCATTCTGCCTCACCCTGACCGCTGTCCCACCTCCTGCCAGGTGGATGAGCAGCTGTACCGGCTGCAGTTTGAGAGAGCCAACCTCCTAAAGCGCATTGACGAGGACCAGGATGACCTGAATGACCTCATGCAGAAGCACAAGGACCTCATTGCTCAGGTAACAGCCAGTAGGAGAATTTGCCTTCAGTGTGCATTACATATTTTTTAAATATATTTTTATTGATTCCAGAGAGGTAGCGAGAGGGAGAAAGAGAGAGAAACATCAATGATGAGAGAGAATCATTGATCAGCTGCCTCCTGCACGCCCCCTACTGGGGATCAAGCCCGCAACCTGGGCATGTGCCCTGACTGGGATTCGAACCAGTGACTTCCTGGTTCATGGGTCAGTGCTCAATCACTGAGCCACACGGGCCAGGCCAGAAGCTTTGGGTGGAGTGGAGGGATGTGATGAGGACCCCTGGCAGATTTCTGATCTGCATAGCTGATCTGATTTGCATAACTTCACAACAGCTCCCTCCAAGAGCAGTGAGCATCTCCCCCACGTGGCACCCCCAGAGGAGATCCAGGGTAGAATGCCTGCCAGGCTTCAAATGCACCCTACAGAGATTGGATCTGAAGGAATTTCTGCTAAACAAGGAATAATTATAACAACAAAAAAAATCAATTATATCATCAACATGATAACAACTGCCACAAAAATAGCCTAGGCCATCTTCTGCATTGTTAATTACACTTTTGTTCAAAATGGAAGTTTCTTTATTCGTTCAATTACAAAAGCAGCATATTCATATGCCCATTGTAAATTACTGCAATGATAAACACATGTGGAAAATAGAAATTGAGGGGTCCTTCTGCTCTCTGGAATCCTTCTAAATGGAGATAATCACACTTCACAGTTTGGTTCTATTTTTTTTTTAAAAAAGAAACTTTATTCTTCATTGCCTCACTTAATCTCTGAACAAATGCATTGCATTGTAGAAGGGCTAAGCAGAGATGATCAGCCCATTTTACAGATGGGGATACTGAGGTGCAGAGAGGTTCTGGGGCTTGTCAAGGCCAGTATCTGGGTCTGGAATCCTAGTTACCTGACATTCAGAATAGTTCTCTCCCCTCAGAATCTGGTCCTAGTAATGTGACCGGCCCGTTTCTGCCTTGGCTCTCAAGGGTGCATAATAAGGTTGTAGACAGTTGACCAAGGCTCTGGGCTTATCTAATGGGAGTGACTTGGTGAATGCTGAGATGAAGGATGCTGGGGAGGATGTGAGAGGCACCCCTTTGGAACCGGCTACTGTCATAGAGACTCTGAGAAATTTAGACATCTGTGGGTCTCAGTGTCCCCCACCCGGGAGAAGAAGGGATTACCAGGGGCAGTGTCCCCACAAAGCCTGTGCTCTCAAGTGGCATCTCTTTGTCTCCCCAGTCTGCTGCTGACATTGGGCAGATCCAGGAACTGCAGCTGCAGCTGGAGGAAGCCAAGAAGGAGAAGCACAAGCTGCAGGAACAAGTACGTGCTGGGCGCCGCCCTGTTGTGGGGGAGGAAGAGAAGGGTTCCCTCTAGGACCTCACACTCTGGGCCCTGGGAACTGTCGTTCATTCAACTTCAGTCTTGCGCCAAATGAATTGAGAGCCATCTTAGACGGACTCACACACACACACACATACACACACACTCTTCCCTGTGCCCGTTCAGCATCCAGAGATGCCTGTGCCGTGAGACACATCAACGTTTCAGTGAAGGGTTTTCTCCTGCTGAGAAATGGCTCCAAGGAGATGGGATGCTCTGGTCTAGGCAGGATCGTCATCCTTCGTGAAATCTTCCTCTGAGTCATGGTTCCTCCAAATGCCCCTGGATTTCCTTCATTAGTTGGTGGATCGCTCTTATCCATGAAATTCTCAAAGCTCTCCCAGCACTGTCGCACGTGCCTGCTTAGAGTGACTGTCAGAGGGACTGAGTGTCAAGCCAGTGTCCATGGGCACCGAGTAACAACAAGTACAAGAGGACAGCAGCGGGGGCCAGTTGCTGGGGCTAATGACATACCAGGCGCTCACCTCCTCAGTCCTCGCACACAAAACAGAGCAGTGAGGTTCGGGGAAGGGAGCTGATGTGCCTGGGCCCATCCAGCTGGGAAGGGGTGGAGTCAGGTTTTGAACTCGGATACAGGCCTTGTCTCCCAAACCCACTTTGGTTGTATCCTTTGATGCTGAAGCTTGCTGCTCACAGCCTGGCTTTGCTCTCCTAGCAGAGCAGGGTAAGGAGATAAGAGAAGCACTGATCAAAAGACCTGTTTTGGAGGCAGAATGCCCAGGAAATGTCACCTCCTAGGCCCTAAGACCCAGGGGCCGGGTCGGGTATGAGGGTCCTCAGATTGGAACTGGCAGTGCTTCCTGTGCACGCACCAGACAGCCCCTGAGCCGAGAAGGAAGCTGTGAAGGGGCCTGGAGCTGAGGCCTGTGTGTGTTTCCATCGTGTGGCTCAGGGCCAACAGGTGGCCAACGGACCCCTTGCATCTGTCCCCAGCTACAGGTAGCCCAGCTGCGCATCGAGTACCTGGAGCAGTCCACCGTGGACCGGGCCATTGTCAGCAGGCAAGAGGCAGTCATCTGTGACCTGGAGAACAAGACGGAGTTCCAGAAAGTGCAGATTAAGAGATTTGAGGTACTTGCTGATGTGTAAATATTGCTCAGGCCCAGAGAAGCGAGGCCTTTGTATAAGCTCTGTCCATCTATCCGTGCCTATGCCTTTATCTGGCCATATATTACTCATCCACCTCCCGTATGAGTTCCTTCTCTCCCTCCTTCCTCCTTTCTTCCTTTCTTCAACCACACTGTTCCACAAACTACCTATCCATCCAATCTACCCACCTCCATCTATCTGTAGCCAACTCCATATGCCATCACTGGTCCGTCCATCATCCCCCTTCCCTGGGTTCTTTTTCTCTTCTCTTCATTCTTTCTTCTCTTCCTCTGTTTTTTTCTTCAGACCTTGACCCCTGTCTGCCCATCTCTTTATCCATTGCTCTAATTCTGCCATCTCTATCTACTCATTCATCCATTCATGCACCCCACACTCATTTTGAGCAGAAATTTGCTTTGCACCTGGTGTGTGCATAGATGTATGAAACAGATTCCGCTGATCAGAGCATAAAACTTTGTAGGAGGTGAGGATACGACGTGTACATAAGTACCCATAGTATATAGAGAGAGGGCTGTGAGGTTTGGAGGACAGAGGTGCTTTCAGGATGGGAATCAGGGAGGCTTCCAGGAGAAGGTGGCATTGATGCTGGGCCTTGAAGGACAGAAAAGCTTGGAAGAACTGGAGTTCAATGATTTTATTCACATTTAACCCTCTAGGCAATGACACGAGACATTTTACAGATGATATTGTCATTGTCCAAATCCTTCTATATCAGCTGTTCCACTTGACATTCACTGCAGCCCCATGGGGCCGGTGGGATGGAATGAGAAGATGACCCCAGAGAAGTCAAGTGATTTATTCATGATGCAGCCAGGTCATGTCAGTGACAGGAGCAGATGGACAGTTGACCGTCCTGGTCCCAGGCTTCCATTTCTCTGCAGCCAGCTGGCTCCCCCACCGGACCAGTAGTATGCTAGTGCCTCTGGACAATGAGAAGCTGTTTCTCACTGGGAAACGTTCCCTCCCAATCTCCTCCTGGGCATTTGGTTTCTAAGAATTCTGCTGTGGATGAAGAACAAAGACAGATTCTTCTTTGTCTTGACCCTCAGTGGTTCTCAGAACTTCTCGGGGAATTCCTTAAGGCATATGTCTTTGCAGATCACCTCGAAACTTTGATCTGCTACATTTTAAATAATTAAATACATCATGTTGGGCTAGATCATGTATCTCTTTTTACTTGATTCCAGCATAGTCATGTGATAGCAGAGAAGAAAAGAAATCTATGGGAGAGTAACTTTAAATGGCAGATTCAATCTCATTCAAATAAGTGTATTTGAACTTGGTCCTTGAGATGGGGTACCTCAGGGACACAGTTTGAGAACTCTACTTCTTTATAACCCGCCTACTGCCCTTGGAAAATGTTGCTTAAACTCCATTTGCAGGACGAAGGAGAAGTGAATAATAAAGCTTATCTTCAGCCTCTGATCTGGAAAGGGGCTCTGAGTCCTCAGCAAGGGCCTGAAATATTCATGTGGGCTTCGTTTTATGTCAACACTTTAGTATTTACCCATCAGAATCATTTGGTTCCAGGCTTGTTGGCCAACTAATGAATTCTGCACAACAGCCCTGGGTTTGTTTTCTGTAGCACTGGTGATGCCCACAGCTCTTTTCCCTCTATTGTTTCATTGTGACCTTGTGGGATTTCTCCCCCCAGGAAAGGGAACGTGCCATAAAATAATAGAGCTGAGGCTCATGGGAAGTTACTCCTCAAACCTCCCTGTTTTGCATATTGGGGAAAACCAAAACCCATGTTGGGAAAGGGCTTGTTCCCCGGTTTAGTGTTTTCTCCACTGACCATTCCACCTCCCACACCTTGAGATGAATGAAGGCTGCTATAAATAGGAACAATTCCCAGCCCATATCCAGATATCTGATGTGCCAGGCACTGAGCTCAGCCTTCTGCATGACTTAATGTGAGCAGTCCTGACAGTGTTCCATGCCCATCTCTCAGAGGGGTTGAATAACCTGCCTAAGGTCTCACAGCCAGGAAGGGTAGAGCTGGGATTTGAATCCAGATCATGCTGAGAGGCAGGGTTTGCATCAGTATACTACACTGCCTCTCAGAATAGCAGTTATGGTGTCCTGGATACATGTGTGTGTGTTTATTTCAGAGAGAGAGAGAGATAGAAAATCATTGATTGGCTGCCTCCTGCACACCCCCTAATGGGGGTCGACCACAACCCGGGCATGTGCCCTGACCAGGGAATTGAACCCTGACCTCCTGGTTCATAGATTGATGCTCCATCCCTGAGCCACATGGGCCAGTTTCCTAGGTTTTCAAAGTCAAGTCTTCATTTTTGTATCAGGAATCAGAATAATTATCCTGATTATAAAAGTACACAGTGGCTCCGCAAAGGATTTCCCTTCCTGGAACCCCCAGTTTCCTGCCCATGGGCCTCTAACCCCAAGGTGGGCGTGTGCTCTCCACCCCCCTCCAGGTCCTGGTGATCCGGCTTCGGGACAGTCTGATCAAGATGGGCGAGGAGCTCTCGCAGGCAGCCACAGCCGAGGCCCAGCAGCGAGAAAGCAGCCAGTATTACCAGCGGCGCCTGGAGGAGCTGAAGGCGGACATGCAGGAGCTGGTAGAGCGGGAGGCGGAGGCCAGCCGCAGGTGCATGGAGCTGGTGAGTGTGGTCCTGCGCTGGTTCTGTGCTGGAGGGTTTGAGATTGGAGAGAGGCTAGAATCTGGTGCCAGTGGGCCAGGCTGGAAACCAGGAAAAACCAGAAGGAGATGGGCAGAGAGACGATGCTGCCATTGGCTGCTAACTCTGGGGGGGTGGGCCCAAAGTGGACCAATGGTGTTCACTCCTGGATGGTCTCCAAGCTCCTTGTGTCTCAGACTCCAGGTCCAGCCTCACACATTCCACCCCAAAGGCCGGGTGGCCTCCTGTGAAAAGCAAGGAATCAATGTTTATTAATTGTCTGCCTTGCATGGAGTCTTCACATCCATAATAATGTCTTGTAATCGTCATAACCCTGCAAAGTCAGAATTATTGTCCCATTTACAGATGAGGAAACTGAGGCTTCACAGAGGTGAGGTAACTTGTGTAAGAGTACACCTAGCCAATGTCAGTGCTAATTCCGGACTGTTAATAACAACAACAAATATAAAAGATAAAGAGGATAATGTTAAAGCCACCATTTTTTAAGCACTTGCTACATGCCAGGTTCTAGGTTAAACATTTGTCGTTTAAAATCCTCTGATCGGTATTGTGCGGTAGGCACTATGCTTATCTCCATTTTGCAGACAGGGAAACTGAGGCACGGGGGCATCAACATGCCAAAGAGAGTCTCAGAATGGTGCTACCTGCGAGGAAGAATTTGAATCTAGGTCTGTCCAGCTCTGCAGTCTCTGCCTTCATTCGCTAGCCATGCTTGCCCCCTGGTGTGGGCCAAGGGACATTTCGAAATTTGTTTCCTGCCCAATGGGAAGGTTTTATTCGTCATTCAGTGTATTTTTCTGAGAACAGTTTCCTGCAGAGATCACAGGTCTGAGAGAGCCTGCTCCTCCTTTTCCCCACGAGGCCGAAGAACCCTAGGACGCCAGGTTTTCATTTCTGTGGCCCAGGAGGCATCTGGCACCTCCATTGCCCCCCACCACGTAGCCTCCCCTGAGACCCACACCATGCCAAGGCCCAGAGGCCTCTCAGCCCCCGTCATTAGCTCCTTTCTGCCCTGTCCGCTCTGGCTTTGTGACAACTCTCATCAAATTGCCCTGCAGCAGGTATATTTCCCTGGCCACTGCCCCCCATGGTCAATGTCATTCCCATCAGCTTTGCCCTTGACAAGCCAGCAGGCTGGCTGTTGTGTGGGAGGTGGTGAGGCTCCTCTCAGAGAGGAAGTCCCCAGACAAAGCCCGAGCCCCATGACTGGCAGCTCCTCCACCCACCACGGCTCTGGGGGAGAGAGGCCCTTCCTCCATTTGACAGGATAACTTCCTCATTAACCAGCCTGCTTCTCAGGCAGCCGGGCTCCCACCTGGCTGGAGCGAGAGAGCATCCCCGGTCTTTTCTCCTCTGACGTCTTCTTTAACTGGCCGGACACCCAGAGGTTCTGGCCAGATCAAAATGGGTTTTGCCTCTCCCCTTGGCTCTCTCTCTCTCTCTCGCTCTCTCTCTTTTTTTCTCCCTTTCTCCTCTGTTTCTCTCTCTGCTCACTTTCCTCCTCCTCTCCCCTTTCCCAGAGACACATTAAGATCTTTCAAGGCCCCAAAATACTAACAAGATACACAGCCCATATCTATGAATCAAAATAGAAAGAACACAAAACTCTAAAACCCAAAGCTGGCACGTATGCTGAAAGGAGAGCTGCACCCTTCTCTGGTTTCTAATTGCAAGGCTTTGGGTAAATTCACCCCGGCTGAACTCTCTTATGGTGGGGTGTGTGGTTGCAGGTGTGTGTGTTTCCTGGGGCGGCCTTAACAAATGCCCAAAAGCTGGGTGGTTTTAAACAGTGGAGATCGAGTCTCTCATAGCTCCGAAAGCCAGGAATCTGAAATCCAGGTGTTGGCGGGGCTGTGCTCCCTCTGAAGGCCTAGGGGAGAAGCCTTCCTTGCCTGTCCAAATTCGGGGGGTCCCATGTGTCCTTCGGCTTACGGCTGCGTCACTCCAGTCTCTGCCTCTGTCTTCACAGGCCATGCTTCTCTGCGTGCACAGGTCTCACCCACCCCTCTGCCTTTTTCTCATAAGGACACCTGTAGTTTGATTTAGGGCCTCTCTGAAATCAATAACAACATATATTTTTTAAAAAGATAGACAAAACTGAGCTCAGTTGGAGAGTTCAGTGAGCACTGTCATTTTAAGATGAACCCTGTGGCTGAGGCTCCTCCCATCGGCGTGGCTTCCTGGAACTTTCCCAGGCTTCTCAGAAGATGCTGTCTCGTCTCTCGGGGTCCATTTCCGTGTCACCAGTGTGCCCCCCTCCATCCTCTCTCTGTAAGACCAGGGGCAGCTGCTCCATGCCACCTGCTCTCTGAAAACCTCCCCCAAAGCCTGCAGAGCCCTCGGTGTCCTGGTTCCTTCCTTCGTGTACTTTTTACTGTGGGCCAAGCCTCCTGCTAGATGTTGGGGATCCAATGTTGCTCACATTGAATGGAGAGAGATGGCTGAGGCCATTACCTGTGTATTTTACAAGTTCCTCTGTAAGGGGTGCGCAGAGCTTTCATTGACAATACAAGGTGTCTGCGTGCTGGCATTTTGGGGATCCTGCCCCCCATTTCCACCACAAATCATTTCTTTGGGTGAAGAATTGCCCTCTTCATTTTCCATTTGTGAAATTCCAATCTCCATGGGAGGAAGAGAATTTCCTAACTCCCCAGCCAAAGCATTCATTCACCCACTTATTCATTCATTCATTTGGACAAATGTTTGTTGAGT
>NW_005871439.1:774596-775598 GCF_000147115.1 Myotis lucifugus | reverse complement strand
TTACAGATGATCAAACTGAGGCTCAGAGGGGTGACTTGATGCGCCCAGGTCACAGAAAACTGGATAAGGGGGCTCAGGAGTGAGGAAGGAATTTCCAGGATAAGAGGAGGAAAGAGCTCAAATTCCTAGAGCAAGGGGAAAGGACAGAGGTTCCAGCAAAACTCAATCCCAGCCTTGCGGAGACCCACAGGCGATTCCACAGCAGAATCTAATTCTGAATGGAATTGAAAGCCTTGCTGCAGACTGTGTACTTTTAATAATGTTTAAATAAAACATGGCAGCATGGGTGTGATCTCCTCCCTGAGCCTGGCTTGTCAGCTGCCCGGGCAAAGTCATAAATAGTTAATAGACAACCACTTACGGCTCTACTTCTGTTAAATCCAGCATCCATTATACATGATTCGTGAATTATTTATTTGCTGTTACTTGGGGGTATATTTTTTCCACCTTCCAGGGGAAAACAATGGGAAAAAAAGTGTGAGGCCTGAAACATACGAGGGGCATCTGTGTTAGGGAATGTCCCTGTAAGGCAGAGCTTCCCCTTGACACAGACGGGAGGTGACAGTGAATTGGGACCTGAGCGCGCTCCGCCAGGCCCTACTGTCCCACGAGAAAACCGTGGGAGAGTGGGTTGTTAGCAAGTGGTTAGCAGCCATTCTCCAGGGTAGGCAGGGTCCTGGGTGCAGTGTGTGCCCATCTCTGTGGTGTCAACTCTCCCGTTCGGCTGACTCCACGCTAACACTGGACTGTCAGTGAATGTGGAATTAGGAAGCTAGGCACAGAGGCTCGCCTTTACACGGTCATGCGCCACTTAACGACGGGAATGCGTTTGGATTCTGAGATGTGCGTCGCCAGACAATTTCGTTGTGTGAACATCACAGAGCGGGTGCACTTACACAAGCCTGGATGGTCTATCCCAGTGGTCGGCAAACTGCGGCTCTCGAGCCACATGCGGCTCTTTGGCCCCTTGAGTGTGGCTCTTCCACAAAATACCACGTGCGG
>NW_005871439.1:694847-773933 GCF_000147115.1 Myotis lucifugus | reverse complement strand
ATCACTTAATTTTTGATAATGACTGTGTTTTAACAACTGGCTCACAAAATTCCTTTAAATACAGCAGTCGGCTCTTGCAAGTCAGCATGCACCGGTTCTACCACACCACTGGCTTGGTGTCTCCTTGGGTAGGGACACCCTACCCTGGTTAGGAGGCCGTGGGGGAGTGGAAGGAGGGGAAGTGTGGAGTCAAAGGGCTCTGAAGTCAAGTCTTATGGCTCACTGTGTTTTACAAAAAAAATTTTCATCATTGGAACTCAACCCTCACAAGGACATTCGTTCAACTTGTATGTAAATTGGGTATGACCACGTCTACTCAGAAAAACTAAACAAGTAACTCATGCAATGACTCTCACGTATCTACCCCTGAAGGCAAGCTGGCTCCTCCATCCTCCCCTCTTGTCCACTTTCTCCCGTCTTCTGAGCATCTGGCCACTTTTGGTGAGGGCCTCAGGAAGCCCGAAGCCAGATTCTGTTTAGCTTTCATGTTTGTTTTTGTTGATTTTGGTTTTTAACCACCCAAAGACCCATATTTCCAAACCCCAGGCCAGACCGTAACTCCCTCCTGCCACTCACCTGGGGCCTCCACCAAACC
Organism: Myotis lucifugus; assembly: GCF_000147115.1. Classification (NCBI taxonomy): domain Eukaryota; kingdom Metazoa; phylum Chordata; class Mammalia; order Chiroptera; family Vespertilionidae; genus Myotis; species Myotis lucifugus. The sequence goes on along the minus strand of NW_005871439.1, from coordinate 773,338 downwards.
CGGGTGAAGAGTTTCAATTAGAGAAGCTCTCAGTGTTTTGCTCCTGCTGACGCCTCTGAACTTCAGAGCATAAAGATGAATTACTTTGGCCGGAACGGAAGTATTTAAAAAGGCATTCCAGATGAAGGGCAGGTGGGGCCACGAGCTGGGCGTAAATAACACCTTTATGGCTCTCCTGACAGCGAGATAATTCTCCTAATTACTGCTCCGTTATCTCGGCGCGATCCAAATGGCCCAACACGTTTATAAACTCCCTGTTCCCAGACCGCGTGTTCTCAGAGAGCTGACAGAGGAAAGCGTGGGTATTCATATCACTCCCCCCTCCCCTGCTTCAGGGCATCTTGGTGGCCTGTTTGCCCCCACAAAAAGGTTTCTGTACAAACCAACACTAGATCCTAGAAGAGACTTAGGACCCGGTCCTGCCAGCCCCAGTCACGTTTCCTGAAAGAGAATTCTTCCACGCTGTCTCGATCCCAAGCGGTGAATGTGCCCGTCTCAATTCAAGAGGTGTTATCATCTAATGAAATGAGTTTCTTTGCGTCTGCCTCTGAGATGAGATATCTCGATAATAAAATCTATTACCGAAGGCCTACCTAGGAATAATTGGGTCTATTACTCCCTGGCTTGTGGCTTGGTTTCTGCACTGAAAACAGGCTCTCCAGTAATTAATCAGAATTTCAAGTTGCTAATAATACCAGTTTCCAATAATGTGTGGAGTCCCGAGACGGCAAACAGAAGAGCAGGTACTAATCTTGTCCCCTGAGACTCCATCAATTGAACTTTTGTCACATTCGGCTTCCGGGAAATGAGTGTGACTCAACTCCGCAAAGTTAATTACTTAACAAAAACGTAAGGGGAGGGGGGAGATATTGATTGAATGCTGCAGGTGTACATTAAATTATTCAGATAAATCCAATCCAGACTGTTTAGATGAGATTGTGCTTCACCTAATTGCGTGTCAGAGCGGCTTAGGGAAGGTTAATCTCCACAATTGCAAGCACCATCATGTCACAGTTGGATGTCTGCAGAAGACAGCGGTCTGGAGGGAATCTGGGGGCCCCAGATCAGAGTCTTAATGTTCTGAATTGACTTCCCAACTCTAGTTTGGTTTGAAGAGTAATTCGTCTCTTTTTGGTGCTCTTTTGTGTGTGTGTTTGGCTGAGAAACAGTAAGGGAGAAGGACCCTTAGACCTTAAGGCTAGACCAAGCAGTGGGGGAATTGGCTGGTTTGGAATCACAAGTGCGCGTGGTGGGGAAGGATTCGTGAGCTGGTTTAAGTTACGACTCTTGGTTGTAAGTGATAGAAACAAAATTCATGTTGGCTTAAGCAAAAGGGAATTCATGGGTTCACCTAATAAAAAAAGTCTAGTGACCTCTGGTTTCAGTTTCCAGTGGAATTCGGGGACTCAGATGATGTCAACAGGCTGAACCCAGTGTGCAAGGGCTAACACCTCTTCCCAACTCTGTGTTTAAGGACGTCACGTTGCTAGATTGACATTAGCCATCGAGGGAGAATCGATGCCATGGGAATTGGCAAATGCTACAAACCAGGGCTTTTTCTCCCACTTTCAGAGCCGGTTTTAAATAGTCACCAGCACACCACTGGGTGAACCCCTCTCTCTCCATCTCCATCCTCAGGTAGGCTTTCCCTTCCCTGGTGACAGTGAGGCTGAAAAATGACCAACTTGTCAACCTCAATGAGAAGGACCCTGGTACCCAAAATAGATAAGACAGAAGTCTAAGAATGGAATCTCAGAGATTCCAATGGCACGATTTGGGTGATGTGCCCTTCCCTAAACCAAGCACTAGTCCCAGAACAAGGCAGCCTCAGGCCCATGTAGCTGCTATGAAGAGAGGACATGCAAAGGAATGGGGTGAGTACGTGTGAGACAGAGAGAGAGACAGAGACAGAGACAGAGAGAGAGAGAGAGAGAGAGAGAGATCCTCTGTTAGGCTGAATATATCAGATTGAGCTTGAGAAGGACCAGGCACTTTTTCAAAATAACCAATCAATTTCCCGATCCTTCATAAGCTGGTATTGGATCCTCCCTCTAGCCAATCCATTTCCTAGATCTTTGGGGGTCTGTGTGCCTCATCCAATCCAGTCCTTTCCCAGGCTAGATAGACCTTTGTGGTCACCATCGTGGCTCCTACCATGCATGCACCCAGCAGAGAATTTCCCTTATTATTTATTCCTCTCCCTCCCGCCCCATAGTCTGGGCGAATGGATCAACTGTACCCTGGGGAGACTGGAAAGCTGGTCCTTCTTCCTACACAGGGAGGGAAGGGTGTTAATCCTCTGGGCAGGGCAATGCTGTGATTTCCTGGGGAGCCCAGGAATGCTGCAACTTCCCCGCAAAGCAGGGCCAGTGTCTGATTCAGCTCCCCAGTTTGTTATGCTCATTGTCCGATTCCCTTTGCTCCCTTCCCCTACCAATAGCTAGCCACTTACGCTTACATCAGCACCACCACCATCAGCAGCAGCATCATCACCACCATCATCATCATCATCACCATCACCATCATCATCACCACCCCCACCACCACCATCATCATCACCATCACCACCATAATCATCATCATCACCATCATCACCACCACCACCACCATCATCATCATCACATTCACCACCATCATCACCACAAGAGTGGTGAGCAGAGAGCATCACAGAGCCTCTTCAAGAGCAGACACGCCCTGAACTTCAGAGCAGAGGTCTAAGCCTAGGCCAGTGGTTGGATCATTTCCAGTTTGACCATTCTGTCCCTTATGTGCTGCATCCCCCCTTATGACCTGTGGGCTCACAGATGCCTCCCTGTTTGTGCTCAGCGTCCTGGGCGCCAACCTCATTGGAAAGCTGCCCTCTCCCCAGCCTGGCCGTGGCTGCGTGCCAGGTACATGACGCGGAGCCCATCCTGCTGCAAGCCACCTCTGCCGCCCACACAGATCATTAGAATCAACACATTCATTTCTCTAACAGCATTCTCATCTCATTCCGCCCCAAGTTTTCAAATGGAAAAAGAAAGGCAAAAAGCAAGCCACGTCTGTCCTTGTTCAGGGAATTTGCAGCTCTCTGCAGATGACAGCCCCCCAGCGGGGCAGAGAGCTAGGCTTCCTGTTTGCTTTTGGTGGAAGATGACATGGTTGTGCTGTTACTAATGTTTGGCAGAGGTTTAGCCACAAAGCGGCCTGCTGGAGAGCGGCTCATACACCAATGCTCAGGGATCCTTCAGGCTCCTGCCTTTGTGCGCTAATTGCTTGGTGGTGGGGAGACAAAAGGAAGACTGATGTCACTGCTCAGCAGACAAAAGGAAAGGACGCAGGAAATGAGATGTTTTCATGTCCTCCTGAGAGCCCCGAGGTTGCGCCTCACTGGGGCCTCAGGGCCTCTAAGTTAAACCCCATTTGTGCCCTGGGCCACCCTGGTCTGGGGATGGCAAGGATACAAACATTGTCATCTACTCTCTGTATTATATTATTTTTCCCACAAGGTACCACTGGCCTGCAATTTTTGGGAAAAAGGATCTACCAGCACAGCTCTTTGATGTGCTAATCGTCTTCCATGCCTTTCCTTCCTCCCACACAGTAGCACTTCCGAATTATCAATATGGCTCCTCAACACATAGACCCACAGGCTCTTAGGATTCGGCGTGGTCGCATCTTAGAACTGGGATGTACAAGACCTTAGAATCGTCAAGCCAGAAAATCTTAGGACTTAGAACATCGTGAATCATAAGACATACATAGTATTAAAATCTTACCAGGTCGAACCGTACAAATGGGCCATTCACATAGTTCAAAAAATGATGGGATATAGTTGATTTCATGTGGTTCAACCCATTAGAAGATGGATATTGACATCCATACATTCTTAGAATTGTTAGCTCTTAGTGCTACAGAAGTTTAGAACCTTAGGATTTTAGGAGCCAGGAAATACCCTCCTCCTCCTTCTCCACCTCCTCCTCCTCTAATAAATATAGGTGTATTTTGAGCTTTGTGGACTCTAGAATCTCTCTGTCTCAACCTCTGAACTCTGAAAGCCTCCATAGACAATAATACATGGATGAACGCGTATGGTTGTGCTACAATAAAACTTGATTCACAAAAGCAGACAGGCCAGAGGTGACCTGTGGGCCACAGCCTGCCACCCACCCTGTTTTGTGACGTGCACGCTGCAAGCGTTTCCTCAAGTGCTTGGACTTGCACAGTAAACACAGACCTATCTGCAGGGATGCCAAAGGGCATTCAAACCTGGAGCCATTTTAAGGACAGTTTAGCCTGTTTCAGACCACTGTCTCTCCCAGGACAGCATCTGCCCTCCAGAGAGGCAATTAGGGGAAGAAAGAGCCTCCAGGGGCTGTTGCTAGCATGCTCCTGGCCCTGGGAGAGGGCCAGAGGGCTTGTCCTTGAACTGAGGAAAAATAGAGCGAGGCCATTGGGATGAGAACCCGGTTTCCGGAGTGCTGGTGAACCCCTGTGAGCCCTGCCCCTCGATCGGAAACAGATTACCCTGAGTGCCTGGGAGGGCAGGATTGATCGCCCTGGCAAGTGCCCGTGGCCCCCAGCTGCAAGCACGATTTGATGAGGCTTTTCATCGGAGAGGCACGCGCCACCCGGCCGTAACCTTGAGATGTGGAGGGAAGAAAGAGAGAGAGCACACCGCTTAGCAGTTGTTTTTCTTTCCCGCTGAGTCAATAAATGAATAAATGGACCATGAGTGGCCAAGTGGCTGATATAATTTTAGACTCCATCAAAGGGAAGATCACAAAAGTGTAGGGAGGGAGCGCCCACCTCTTAATGTTCCGCCGCCGGGAGCCCAGGCTAACAATGGCCACAGTCGGAGCGGCACCTGGAAGGAGGCTGGCTGCCTAGGGACTGACGTGCCTGGCCCGTTGGCGGCCGGCAAACACTGTGCACCGTGCTGCCCATGCAGCGCCGGGTGACATCTGCACTGTGACCCTCGGGAGCCAGGGCGTGTCTCCCGTTCTGACCCACACGTTATAAATGAGGTGATGTGACCTGCCCACGGCTGGTTCTCCAGGGCTGGTTGGCAGCAGGATGCGTCTTCGTCTCCTGGACGGCACACCCCGCGCTCTCCAGCAGATGTGGCATTTCTCCAGCATGGCGTGCCCACGGACCACCTGGGGAGGGGGTCACAATCCAGACCCTGAGCCAGCAGGTTCAGGTGGGCCTGGGAGTCTGCATTCCTGACCAGTAGAGAGGCTGCTGGTGCTGGGCCGGGACCCCACCTGGAGTAGCGCTTACTGTACCTACTGTCGCCTCACTCTAGACCCCCTGAAGTCCGGGGAGGGGAGGGGTATGTTTCTAAGATGAAGTCACGGAGCAGGAAGTGGTTCATCCAGGATTCAAATTCACATCTGTGCAGTTTGGGTCTTTTTAAAAAAGAATGTCGACCACCGACCCTTCTGCTTTAGCTTGGCTCTCCACTGGGGTTGATTTTGCCCCTTAGGGAGTGTTTTGCAATATCTGGAGACATTTTGATCAGCGGCACTTGGGGGCGGGGGTGCTGCTGGTATCGTGGGTGGAGGCCAGGGATGCCGCTGAACATCCTACCAGGCGCAGGACTGCCACTTCCCTCCCCGCAACAGAGAACTATCTGGCCCGAATGTCAGGAATGCTGAGGTTGAGGAGCCCTTCTTTGTAGCTCAGGATCCTTCAGTCCAGAAAATACAGACCCACCTGAGCCCCGCTCTGGAGGCAGCGCAGTGCCCTTGGATTACAGGAGTCCATTTGAAACCCTCCCACTAAAAAGAGGCATGAATAGCCCTGGCCGGTTTGGCTCAGGGGCTAGAGCATCAGCCCTGGGACCAAAGGATCAGGGTTTGATTCCCAGTCAAGGGCACATACCTCGGTAGCAGGTTTCAACCCCCACTGTCTCTCCCCCCACTCCTCTCTCCCTCCCTCCCTCCATCCATCCTCTCTCCCTTCCACTCTCTCTAAAGATCAATGGAAAAGATATCCTCAAATAAGGATTTTTTTTTAAAGTGGCACAAATAAATGAGTCCTAACTACCCCAAAAGCCCATTTCCCAGGCAGTAGATGGAACTCCCCACTGCACTGAGAGAGGCCTGGGGTCCGTGTCCCTGTGACAACCTCTCGCTTCAGCAGCTGGAAGCCAGTCAAATCCAGAAACCACTGTTGTCCTCCTCCCCAGTCATCATCACGCCTGGCCGCACTCTGATTGTGTCACAGGCACCGCTTTCTCTGACAGCCACCCCCGCCTCCACCCTGTCCCCAGCCAGACAGACGGCATTGACTCTGGTCCGAGTGTGGGGAGGGCCAGGCTCTGGCATTGATTGCCGATACCAATAGCTCCGGTTCGTGTCCTCCCTGATGCATTCTCGGGGGGACATAGCTAATAACACCAGACTGTTGCTGAGGGTTGATTCCCTGGGGAGAGATCGTTTCTCCCTCTTCGCTTGCGTTCATTCGTGATGGTTCTTTGGCCCGTTGAGAACACACACCGGCTGGGGCCGCAGTCGTTATGGGGTGACGGGATTTGCCTGGAGAGGGAGGGGATCTCTGGAGTGGGGAGAAGCAGCGGGATAAATAACGATCTCGTGTGCATCCAGCTCTTCGCAGTTTACACAGCACCCGGATGTGATTCAAGCCGCACGATGTTCTGCGTGGAAACAGGAAGGGAGCTGATGGCACCGGGGAGCTGGGGAGACAGGCTCTGCCGTGTGGCCATTGGTGCTGGGGGAGTCGGGGCAGATGCCGGACCCGTTTCCAGGGCTTGCATCCGATGCAGGTCTCAGTCTCACCCCCGCGCTCTCTCTCCCAGGCTGTGCCTGCCTGGCATAGCTGCTGGGATGCGGTCGTTTGGCCACTGCTGGCCTGGATGACGTCATTAAGGAGCAGTCTTCCGCCTCCGGTATTTGTGGGCAGTGTTTGCGATCCCCAGCCAGGCCTGTCCCGGGATGGGATGGACACATAGGGTGCTAACAGGGATGAGGCCTAACCTGACCCAGAAAGGTCAGGTGCGTGGGCAGTAATGGTTTTATCTGATTCATGGGCATGTTGGCATGAATGGTGACGTGGCAACGAGACAGTGGGCAGAGACTGAGCATGTGTTGGTGGAGAGGGGACAGGAAGGATTGGGAGACCATGTTTGGGGCATAAAATGTTGTGGCCAGTGGGGTGCAGAGTTGAGTGCACCAGAGGCCTAAATGAGCACGTGAGAGGACCAGCGGGATGGGGCGAGGGTAACAAAGTAACAAAATAGAGGAGACCCCATGCACTTCCACATTTCCCAAACTGCCCCCCCCCCGTCGTTCTGAGAACAGGAAAGAGGGCTGATGGTTATTGGGCACCTCCTTCATGGTATGCAGTGCACTCATGAACTCGATTTGTCCCACAGCACAGCGGTGCTGTCATCATTCCCACTTTACAGACGAGGAAACTGAGGCTCAGGTAGGCGGGTGATGGCCTGCCCAGGGTCTTGCTCTCAGTGGTGGAGCTGGGTTGCAAGCCTGTGTTTACGTGGATAAACCGAAGCCCCACAGTGGTGAGACCTGCTGCACGCTGCCCTCGTCACGAATTCAGAGCTGCGAGAACCTAAAGCTGAAATATGGCTCCTGTGGTGACTTCTGAGTTCCAGGCAGTGCACTTGGGATATAGGGCTGAGCGCAACCCTACTCCTAAGGACCTCAATATCGCAGGAGATCAGAGATTAGAGAATAATTACACTCGCATGGGGTCTATGCTCACCCCAGTGGCTTGTACAATTGCCGGAGGCACAGAGATGAAAGCAGCAAATTCTACCCAGGGGAGCCAGAAAAGGCATCCGAGAGGAAGTGATCATGAAATGGGTCTTGAAGGATGGATAGGAATTCACTTGTCAGAGCAAGGAAGAGCATTCCAGGTGGTGGAATGGTAGTGCAGAGGCACAGAGGCAGGAAAGAACAGAGCATGTTTGGGAGCTGCTGAAGTCTATGGGAACTGCTGATGTGTGGGGTGCAGAGTGTGTAGAGCGGAAGAAGAACCTTGGAGGTGGGTTGGGAAGGGGTTGATAGGTAAACCACTCACATTGGACTGTGGGAAATGAGGAGGCCCCGGAGCCTCCTACGCAGGAGAGGACTCGGTCAGATGGAGGCGTCTGCCGTGCCTGCTTTATGTATACAGCACGCGAGGGGCTGGACTGGAGAGAGGAAGGACTACGGAACCCGCAGGGGGTGGTGATGGAGACTACGTTTATGATCATGAATAGAGAGCAGGGGAAAGATGTGAGATGTTAGCCCATTATATTGATGAGCTACTCAAGGCCCAGAGAAGGAACCAGAGGTACATAATACCTTGTTCTCACACTAACGTCTATGGATATAAAACCCAGTGGCCACTTGAGAAATTTCAGAGCCCGTTTTCCCCATTTCTGCCATCGCACGGGCTAGTGGGCTGAGATTTATGGGCTTCATTTCCATGTAAATTGAAATAAGACATGTCAGAGGGTGGCTTGGTAATTGCTGCCTGGAACAGTGGGCCTCTGATGCGGGAAGTGTAGTGCCGGTCTACGCGGTGCAGATCATTTTTGCATTTGAGACTTAATTATGTTGCTATAATTATTCTTCTGTCAGGAAAATCCGGTGGCACAGATATGTCATATTTGAGCTTGAACAGAAAGATGAAATGCCTTTTGTCATTTTTTTTTTCAGGAAGCAGTTTGGGTGGGCGACTGGACGGTGGGGAGCAGGCTGCTTGGAGGTCACGCCAGGCGGGATGGTGGCTTTGTGAGGGCTCTGCGGGGGTCAGCCTTGAGAGGGTTGGACTTCAGTCTTTCTGTGTCCCTTTCTGAAGGTGCCACATCACAGGCCACAGGCTGGGGTGGTTTTAGAGCCTGGGAGAGCCAGAGCTGTAAGGAGCTTTAGAGAGGTTATCGTTGTGTGTTATTTGTGAACCTCATGACTTAAATACTCACAGCCGAGTTGCACACTGTTCAAAGCCTGACCCCCTCCCTCTCCGTCCCCATCCCACTGGCCCAAGAGACCCTCAGCCCTGTCCCTTCTGTGCCTGCTGAGGAGTCTGCCCCACCCAACGGGGAACTTGTACAGAGCCCCCTCGTCACCATTAGAGCCCAGTCTGTGGCAGGATTGTTACTGAAGTAGCTGCACCCGGTGTTTAAGCAGGAACCAGAGAGTGGAGAGCACTAACGGAGAGAGGACCTGGGGAGGGGGCGCCCAGTTGTGGTTCAGCCCCTGCCACGGCCGGATATCGGGTGTGTTGGCCACAGCTGTTGATGTAAGGTCTGCATGTGCATAGCAAACACACACATGTTAGATGTTCTGCAGGCCACATCTTACCACTTGGGTTTCAAACAGCCCAAATTGCCTAAAAGGTTAGCCTTGCAGAAAGCTTTAAAGGCCCTCAGGCAATAGCTGGGGGCATTGAAAACCATCAGAAAAATGAGACGGGAAAGGAAAGATAGGAGGAGCATCCTGCAGGGCAGGCTGGGGGGGCGGGGTCTCCAAGGTCCCTGCGTGTTTGCATGGCCAGCTCCATTCTGCCTGTCACACAGAGCCGTTTTACCTGAGTGTGTGTATGTGTCTGTTATCACGTGCAGCCACGAGCGAGGGCGGAAATACCGCAACACAGTCATCAAGGCTGGTGTCCCCATGTAATGGACTGAAGGGTCATTTTTTTGCCACGTTCTTTATTTTCTAACTTCTCTATTGTGCACCCTATTAGAACCAGAAAACAAAGCACAATCATGTGTCGCATAACAACATTTCGGTCAACAATGGGCCGCATATATGACGGCGGTGGTCCCATACAGTTGTAATGGAGCTGAAAACTTCCATCACCCACTGTTGTAGCCTAGTGAGGTCGTAGCTGTCCTGGTACGGTGCCTAATACTTGATAATGATCAGACACGACTATTTACTGTACTGTACCTTTTATCATCATTTAGTGTACCCCTTCTACTTCTAAAAATGTTGGCTGTGAAACAGTAGGCCATGCTACGCCGGCAGCAGCCTCATCCATCTTGTGTTTACTGCATCTCTTGATTGCATTCTTTTCTCTCATGTTCGATTTAATCTCGTGTTGTTTTGTACAGTAACACGCTGCCCAGGCTGGTAGCCTCGGAGCAGCAGGCTGTACCATGCAGGTCTGTGTAAGTGCACTGTTTGATGCTCACGCACAGTCTCACCTCTGTGCACATTCCTCAGAGGTATGTGTTCAGAGGCACATGACTAGAATGGAGTTTAAAAGAAAAAAAGATCGCATGGTGTCCCAGGAGTTTGTTACGGCTGCGGTTGGTGACAAGGTACCTCGAACTGGGTGGCTTGGGAACTAGGAATTTATTGTCTTAACCGTCTGGAGGCCAGAAATCTGAAATCACGGGGTGGGCAGCACCGTGCTCCTCCGAAGGCCCTGAGAGGGCTGCTCCGTGCATCTCCCCCGGCTTCTGGTGCTTTGCTGGTAATCCTCGATGTGCCTCCGCTTGTAGCCACATCACTCCAATTCCCCGTCTACATGTGGTGCTCTCCCGGGGCGTCCTCACTCCCTCTTCCCTCCTGGGGTTCTGTCTCTGTCTCCAAACCCCCCTCTTCTTATGACCACACCAGTCCTATTGGATTAGGGCTCCCTCGAAGCACCTTGTCTTCACTTGAGTACCTCTGTAAAGACCCAGTCTCCAAACACAGTTACATTCTGAGGGACTGGGGTTAGGATTTAAAACATATTTTGTGCGGGGAGGGGAGGAGAAACACAATTCAATCCATAAACAGATGCATTCTTAGAAGTTGGAAGAAGTTCAGGGTGCCTACAGAGTTTATCTTGGAGGGAGGGGAGGCGATGGGCACGGGGTCTATATAGGAGAACTTTTCAGTGTTACGGGGGTAGCCGGCTTCCAGATGGTACCCAGCAATTCCTCACCTGGTGTTTGCATGCCTGTGGAGCCCCCTCCCGTACTATGTCAGAGTAGGTCTGTGTGACCAATAGATTATGTCAGTTTTAATGGCCCCTCACTTCTGGGGCTAGGTTCTAAAAGGCATCTGGCATTTGCCTTGCCTTTCATGGATTACATGTTCTGGGACAGCCAGCCATTATGTCAGGAGGACACACTCGATCTAGAGTGATTTTGATTTTCCTGACGGATACAGAATCCTTTTGGGGCATTGTAGTAAATCCTTCCGCGCCCCCCCTCCCCCCCCAAAAGAAAGCATCCGGTTCTTAGACTTCATTTCCTGAAAAAATGAGGCTGTCCTCACTATACAATATCTGCAGGCTTCATATTTTCAGAGTCTTTACTTAGGAAAGAAGGAAAGTTTGTTATGTGTCAAGTACGTGCCCCTGTGTTAGGTAAACCAGATGTACGCAGTTTTGCACAGTTTCATGTGTTTCTGGCAACGACCTTCTGACAGAATAATACTGTCGTTGTAGCAGATGAGGAACTGGGAGTAAGAAGGGATGAGTAACCCCTCAGAATTCACACAGGTGCTTGTTCTGCAGCCAGTGCCTCTCCGGCTGCTTCCCAGATGTTAGTTTGCATCTTCCCTTCCCCTCCCACCAGGGTCTCTCCCTAAATGTTGTGGGTGTATTTTCCTTTAATTCCACAGAGCACTCAGCAATCAACGTATGTGTGTCTTCTTTGAGGATTCAGGAGGCATCTCCAGGAGGACTGAGAAAGGGTGGCAGAGTTGGGAGTTCCTGTTGACACAGGGTAGTACTGGACTCTGGCTCCTGAAGGCCTGGATCTGCTGTGCAGTGATCCATTAGACATGCCTGCCACGGGTGAAGAAAAGGCATGAGACAAGTATTTACTGACCCTTTGGAAATAGGCCTCAGCTTCCATCGGTGTGTCACTTTCTAGCTGTGAGACTTGGGGGTCTTTGATGAGTCTCTGTGTCTATTACCACGTCATAAAAATAGACCAAAAAACAATGAACTTGCAGGATGAACGTGAAGAAAGAAGAAGGGACCGTGGATAGGGATGACCACTTTTCCCCCAGATCCTATTCTTGCTGGAGGTTGGGCTCTTTTTCCGTCTTAAATCAGGAAATCTGATGCATTTTTAGATTTTCTAATGGGCATCTCAACTCTTTCCTTTCCCAAGATGAGGCTGCACACTCCCCACTAAGGCTCACTTCGTTGTTAATATGGAGCTTGAACCAGGACATAATTCGCAGCCTCATTTCTCCTGGGCAAATGACCCTTGGACAGTTGGAACGAAACAATGGCAGTTCCTCATAATCTTTCTTTCTGGGAAGACTCCCCACCCTTTCGGAGACACAGGCATCTTTGGATGAAGCAGGAACTAGAGGCAACGGGGGAGCGAGCTGTGGGCTGGGTTCCGGAGACCTGGGTCCAACTCTGGATCATCATGTCTTGGTCGCATGTCCCCAGACAAGAGACTTAACCTCTCTGAGACTCAGCCTGCTCATCTGTAAAATGGGGGTAATAAGGCCTTGAGAGGCGGTGAGCAGGTAGACGGACCAGGAGACTGTGCCTTGTAGTGTCAGAGAGAAATGAAGTCTTCCGTTTTTTAGCTTTCTGACAATAAAAGTAATTCATATTCCCTGCAGAGCAACTGGAGAAGTATCAAAAGGAAAATAAAACTCACCTGATACCTCACCACACCGAGATAATAACTCCACTATTACTTTGGTGTAATATTCTCCAGCTGCCTTTTACGTGTTGATACAGTACTTGATTCTGAGGCTTCTTTTTTTTTTTATTCTGAGGCTTCTTAAAAGGATTATGTGAGAGAAGGTATTTTGAATTTAGCAGAGTGCTTGAACATGCAAGAAATAGAAATGAATATATTCATTTATTAATTAGTTCAATACTTTCTTTAAGTACGTGCCAGAGTAGGAATATTTGTGTGTGTATCTATATACACAGGTGCATACACATTCAGACGCGCGCACACTTATAATAGCATATGTGTGTGTGTGAATTTTTTTTTGTACCAGGCTCTGTAACATGAAGTTTCTATTAGTCTTTACTGCACCAGAAAAAAAATAACAAGATTTTTCATCGTGTTCTGGAGGTGTTCTGAGATTGTCTAATCTATAATAAAAACTTGTCAAATTAACTTTGGGAGGGGGTGCCTTGAGGTTCGCGAGGCTCGGAACTGCCATCTGACGTCCTGGGCACTTGCAGACAGGAGAGGGTTCTCTGAAGACAGCTGCCCTGGGCAGAGAACAGAGAAAACAAACAACGGTTTTAGATATTAGCCTCTAATTGAACATCACAAGAGGAGACGATGTTAATTGCAGCCACGAATTATCGGATGAACCGCTCCCCCCCCCCAGCAGCTCTGTGCAGCAGGGGGAGCAGCCTGAGAGTGCCACATGGTGCATGATTCTCCTGAGCGGTGCTGGGAGGCCAGCAGGTACATGCTACATGCTACATGCTATTGCATAGATCTCTGTGCACATGGTGTATACTGTGCATGCATTAGTGAGGGTGTGTTCTGGACACCTGCAATACAGATAGGCCCCTGCAAAACTATCGCTCCATGGAAATTAGGATTTTTTCTATCTATATTCCTTGTGCCTCGATCAGTGCTGGCACATAGTAAGTGCTCAGTAAATGTTTATTAAATGAATGCATGAATGGTGACCTACGATGATTTGACTTACAATTTTTCGATTTTATGGGGGCATAAAAGCAATACGCATTCAGCAGAACTTGTAATTTAAATTTCAAATGTTGATCTTTTTCTGGACTAGCGATAGGGCTCTACAGTGTATGTGTCGCCAGTGTTTTGTGGTTTTGCATCCCATCATGACCACGGAATGCCCATCCGTGCCTCCTGCTTCTGGGGAGAAGAAGAAATCTGTTATACCCGCACCTCAGTTTACAGTGGGGTTGCTGATAGTGCAACTGTCCTGAGTGCAATGAAAGGAGGCTAGGCTAGGCCATGCCGTTCAGCAGATCAGGTGCATTAAATGCAGTTTCCACTTATAACATTTTGAACTTATGATGTGTTTATCAGGACATCACCCCACCTAAAGTCGAGGAGCATCTGTATATGAATATATATGAATATATATATATATGTGTGTATATATATATATATATATACAGTGAATATATAGTATATATTAGTATGTTGTGTTTCTGTAATAGTATCTACATCACTATATTGTAACTATAGATTAATATGGGCAATTGGTATGTTTATTAGTAGGTTTCTGCTGTATACATCTATTTTAATAGTCATATCCTAATATCCACCCCCCCCCCATCATGTCTCTGTTCTCCAAGTCTCCAAGGAGAGAGAATGACTGAGAAGACCAAGCTCATGCCTGGCTTTGAATCGCGACCCCGTTTGCATGTGGCCGTCCTGACCCTGTCCTGAGCTTCGTTAGTCATGCGTCATGGCAGCTGGAAGGAGCCCGGCTCCCAGGCCGGACGGCGCCTCCCTGTGCGCCCTCCTCCCTCGTGTCCTCGTGTCTCTCAGCGCTCTCGCTCTCGGGTGGGGCCTTGTTTTGTCTGCCCCAAGGAAAGACCACCGCGTCCCTGTCACCTGGTCCCTGCAATCAGCAGGCTCTGTGTGGTTTTCCAGTTGAAGCAGGAAGGGTTTGCTGATTGCTGATTACACCGACTCCAAATTTCCCCAATTGGTCTCCGTGGGGTGTCCCCACTGAGCCTGTGCGAGTCCCTGCCTCTCTCCACGGCACCCCTTCTCTCACCACTCGGCGTGGCTCCTGGGCTGTCTCAGTTCTTTTCTCTCTCTCTCTCTCTCTCTCTCTCTCTCTCTCTCTCTCTCTCTCAAGCTGGGAAAGCACAGACTTACCACACAGTGAACAGACAAGCCCATCTCCAAGGAGAACTGAGTGCCCTGGTCGTGGGGAGCAGCCGGGTCCTCACTGGCTTACATTGGGGTGTGCACACGTAGCCCCAGAAAGACCAAGAGACGGGGAGCTGGCACAGCAGGGCTCCCATCCCTTCTCTGCTCCTCGCTGTCCTCGGTGACTGTGCTGGCCTCAGTTTCCTCACCCACAAATGAGAGGAGGGTGACCCCAGGCTCAGAGAGGGGCTGTGGACTGTCCAAGGCCACATAGCTACTCAGTTAACCGAGCAGCTGAGAGTCACCCATAGGTCTGACCCCGTATCCTCATATGTTCACCTCGCCACACTCCGATCAGTTGATATATGTCTTTTCCTTAACACAACAGTGAAAAAATAAACATCATTAGAACAGCTTATTGGAAAAATCTTGTCCACAAACCCTCTTCACCCCCACCCATGAATATTCTCAGCTCCCACGTGTCCCTTCAAGTGTGTGTGTGTAATTTGCATAGACATGGGCATGTAGTTCCCTGTCTGTTCCGTTTGCTTAACATTATTCCACAGAGGCCGTCCCTGCTGCCAGATAATGGTAATGTCTGCCTAATGGCTCAGAGTCACACATTGGGATTCCCCTACCCAGTCCCAGTGCTGGGGGCAGGCGGCTCTCAGCTTCTCCGAGTTGTCGATAGCTCTGCTCCAAGCATCCCCAGCACAGAGCCTGGCTCTGCCTTTTCAGCCCTTCCCCGTAGAGTCCGTTTCCAGATGCGTTTCCAGGTTTCCCTCAGCCTTCCTCAGACCGGGCACTGGTGACATCTGGGCCGGGTCGTTCTCTGTGGTGGGGGACGATCCTCTGTATTGTAGGATGTGAGCAGCACTCCTGGCCTTTCCACTAGATGCCAGGAACAAGCCCCACAGTTGTGACAACCAAAACTGTCCGTGCACATTGCCCCGTGTCCCCTGGAGGGCAAGCTCGCCCTCAGTTGACAGTCACTGTGTTAAAGGGCAGGGGTGTGGAATATGCTCCAACTGGAAGTCACCGATTTCCCAGGACCTGATTGGGGGTGTCAGCGAGCGAAGGGATGAGCAAGAAGAAGTCAGATGCACCCAACTCAGTTCCAGCGCTGCCATTAGCTTTCTCTACTCACAGCCTCAGTTTCTCATCTGTGAAATGGGAGCAGTAAGAGTGACCCATTTGCCAGACTTGTGAGGAGCCAGTGAAGTCAGGAGCGGGAAACACTGAATATAGTGCTGGGCACAGAGACCTCCAAATAAAGGCCAATGGCTTGCCAGCTCTGCCTTTGCTGCCTTGGGGGATGGAAAGTTGGGGGAGTTGAGGTGACAGAATCGAAAGGGAACCATTCTCATTCTGCCCTCCCCCCAACCTCACGCTCCAGATCCATCCCTGGGGCACATACTCAGCTTCCGGAGCATCTTCTGGGGCACTTCGGGGAAACATGCATTTTCATGCATTTCCTCATCTGCCCGGGCAGCAGGTGGTGCAGGTTCAAAGCACGGCCCTGGGTCGCACCCCCAGCAGAGGGGAGGGAGTCTGTCCACGGGCCATGCCCTGGAGGCCCTTACGCATCCACTTTCCCCATAAAATCTAGAGCGTTGATCTGAGGGTTTGATAGCCCATCCCCAGAGAGGGGTACCCACCATGCTAATAGGTGCTTGGTGCACTCTAGGCTGAGCACGGGGTCTACCTCTTCCCCGGGCCCTCATGGGGGGCTGGGGATCGTGCCCAAGGCTAGCGTGGCTGTGGTCTCGTCTCCAGGAGAAGTACGTGGAGGAGCTGGCAACAGTGAGACAGACCCTCCAGACAGACCTGGAGACGTCCATCCGGAGGATTGCTGACCTGCAGGCGGCCTTGGAAGAGGTGGCGTCCAGCGACAGCGACACAGAGAGGTAACCTACTGGGGTCCTGGGGGGCTGGGCGCAGCAGGTGGGCTGCACCCTGGGGAGCGCTGTGGTCTTCAGTGGCCAGAGCTCCCACTCAGGGGTATGGGGGCCACATCTGCTGGGAGGCCCGGATGTGATCGGGGTGGGAGGTATCTGGCCAGCTCAGGTGAGGAAAGACAGGATGCCACCTTGCCCAGCTTCCAAGCTCTGGGGAGTGGGGCATTCTGGGGAGTGGCTGCAGAGGGACTGCACTGTGATTTCAGGCAAAGTACATGTCCACTCTGGACCTGACTCCCTCATCTATAAAGTGGACGTGATGCTATTGGACAAACCACATCAAATTGCCAAGATTCAGCCACTTTCTTTTTAATATGTTTTTATTGATTTCAGAGAGAGAGGAGAGAGAGAGAGAGAGATCATTGATGAGAGGGAATCATCAATCGGCTGCCTCCTACACACCCCACACTGGGGATTGAGCCCGAAACTTGGGCATGTGTCCTGACCGGCAATCAAACCGATGATTTCCTGGTTCATCAGTCGACACTCAACCACAGACCCATGCCAGCCCGGCCGATTCAGCAACTTTTGATCTACAGACTGGACATTTTGTATATTCAACCCATTACCTACCTCATAGGGTTATTAGTGAGAATTAAATGAGTTAATAGATGAATATCACTTAGACGAACATCTACTGCATGTGTGGGGCGTGTAACTGCTGTAAGAGTGTGAGCCATGTTTATGCAGAATAAGAACACATTTTACAAAGGCAACAACTAATTCAAGGACGCAAGATTAGCTGGCTGGTCATTGGCAAGACCACTCCAGTTCAGTGCCAGGGCTTTTCTCCTCCTCGGAAGACAGGCTGCTGCTTGCCACCCACTCGAGCCTCCACCTGCCAGGGGCCATTGGTGGGCTCCTCGGCTGGTAGGAGTCGGAAGTGTCCTGGCGGGGCACACAGCTCCTGCTCCCCGGAGCTGCTTCTGTGGCCTCGGCGTGTTGTTTCTGTGAAATGACAGCTGCCTGTCTCAAGGCCTGGGCCGCGGGAGAGACATGTTTTGTGCTTTGATAAGGAGCAGGGTGCCTTCACCTGGACCTTCAGAGGTGGTCCCCTCCCAACACCAGCCAGCCACCCCTGCACCCACCTGTGTGGGCTGCACCAGCCCCTGTCCCTCATGGTCTCCTCAGGGGTGGGGGTGGGGGATGGTCCAGGCTGCAGCCAGAAGAGTCAAAGGTTAGACCACCGAGTGCAGCCTTCTCCATTTGCACATGAGGAACCTGACCTCAGAGAAGTTCAAGGTCACACAGCAAATTAGCACTATACTCAGAGTTAGAACCCAGGGCTGCTCAGGTTCCTACCCAGACCTTTGCATGTCATCCTACTTTCAATAGGATAGATACAGGGGTCTGAACTGACCGGTGGGCGTTGTGGGCATGAGATGGGCAGTGAGGGAGAGATAGGGAGTTGCAAGTCAGCTGTGGGTTAGCCGGTGGAAAGAACCAGACATCTGTGTCAGAGCTGACTCTATCTCGTCAAGAAAAAAAGACTGAAAGGAAGTACTCTCGTCCCAAGAGAAAAGGCACTACAGGTGACCTAAATTTTTGTTTTCTTCAAGCATATTTCTATCTTCTAATATCTCTACAGTGAGCATGCACACACACCCGGCTACACCAGCACCCTCCCTGGGAGATTTTGCTCACGTGCTAGTAAACGAGGTGCTTGCTACGGCTGATCTTAGCACAGGAACTGGCTCTTCCCTTGATGCAGGCCTGGGCAGGTCCTACGCTGCTCAGAGACATGTAACCTCCAACTTTCCCACGAAGTTGCTCGTACCCAGCATCTTCACAACAGAGACCCAGCAGCTCTAAAACCTCATGCTCTTGCCTCCAAAGAGAGGGCTTTATCTCAAAAATCTCCAATTTCTGCAAAAATGGCTTCCATGCACATGGAGTGTTTCCACCGCTCCCTACGAATTTGTACAGCTGCCAAATTGCTGGTGAAATGGCAGATACCGATGTCGCAGCTGCTCCCAGCCCGTGATTACACGGAGGGGTGCCCCGTCCGCCACCCCTCCTCCAGTTCTATTAGTGTTGTGACAGCATAGTGTTTGTAATTACAAACTCCTATTGCTGATGTTACCGCTTGATGCTCAGCTAGCTCTTCTACGAATAGAAACGCTAGAGCTGTTGCGTTTGTTATAAAGGGACCTGGTGGCTGCGTATACTAGTACTTGTGTTTTGTTTTTTTTGCCAACGAGCAAAGCTTCTGAACCATCTTGACTTGCATAGTAAGAGATTCCTTTTCAGATGAACAATAAAAATTACAAAGATGACAAAATCGGAAAGGGGAGAAGAGGAGCCGTGGTCGGGGGTGTGGGGACAGGCCGGGCAGGAGGTGTGACAAGAAGCAAGAAGCAGATTCTCACCTAGGGACTAAGGTCACAGAGACGAATGCTCTGGAAATGAGTCCTCTGTGCTGAGTGTATATTGTACCTTTTCCAGCGTGTATCCTTTTAAATTGGCTAAAATCAGGCCACAGTGGGACAAACTGAGATACCTGGGCCTCACCGAGGATCGAAGCTGCCATTAGGGCCTCATTCTGAGTTAGTGTAACAGTGGGCCCAGGCCCTGGCCACACTGTAAGGCTCCTGCTCCACAGTAGGGCAGGCTTTGGAGCTGCCCACTTCTCTTTACCTGAGGAGGTAAATGAGAGAAAAGCACTTCTCCTCTCCGCTCCTCCTCCTCCACCCTACCTTCCACCGCTTTCTCGTCCTTCTCGCCACCTTCCTTCCTCTCTGGAGATGTCCACAGGAGCCCCCTGAGTCCCCGGGTTCCTTGATGTGCTCCGGAACCCCAGGCAGGATCAACTACATCATTAGCGGGCCCAAAGGGAGATAAAAATAGGGGTGGTCTTGTTCAAAATGCATTCAGAATTTCAGGACAGCGACACAGAGCATAACTCCAAGCACAGGCCCCTCTGGGCAAGGGCGAAGCCGGCCCTAACCCCACGTGGTTCTAGAGAGCATTTCTTAACTCTCAGCAGGCCTTGGTCTGAACTCGCTGCCCTGCAACTTGGATCTAAAATTTACAAGGAGCACAGATTTCAGGAATAGCATAGAAATGGGGGAAGACTGGAGGAAATTGCCCACAAAGAGATCTCAACACATTTTGGAGAACTAATACTGTACAAACTACGTCCTCTGGTCACAGGGCGATTGAAATGGCTGTCAACAGTAGACAAGGGCTAGATGCTTGGCTAGGTTGCGGAGCTGCTGTCCGGAGCAGAGGGCCCAGCCCCGGCCCCAGTGCTGCCCGTGCTCCTCCCCGTCCTGGCAGCTCCACGCTGCACTTCCCTCTTAATTGTCTTGTCACCGGGGATAAGAGGTTTGGAAGGGAGCCTGCGGGATTGGTCTGAGGTTCTTCTCCAAACTGAGCTCTCAATTAGGATTCCGACCCGCGCCGGGAGGGAGAGTGGTGCTTCCGCTCGCTGGAGGTGAGGTTCTTTGAGAGACTTGTTCAAATTATAAAAAGTCACATTTCCCCATGTTGGGAATTAGATCCGAGCGTAACAGGCCTTCCAGGCTGGAAACGTGGCTACGTGCTCAGAAAGCCAGGTGGGCTGTGCGGCAGCATTTAAACGCGTGTTCTCCTGCTCTGGAGCACTGCCTGGTAACTGGGGCTGGGGCGCCAGACTTCTTAGATTAATGGGGAAATGCTTTAGGCGGTTACCCCAGGCTCAGAGCACGCTCATTAGTCATGAGGGAGGGATGCGTCAGCTGACAGACAGCCCCATCCATCCTGGCCCAGAGTCTGCGGCTGCTCTGCCTGTCTCCTTGGCTGATGGTTTGGGGTGGGGGTGGTGGGGGGTGTGGAGAGGCCAAAGGATGACCTCTGACTCCAGGGTCAGCTGAGAGTGTATCCATTCCAGCTGGCCCAACCTGAGATGAATGTTCTAGAAAGAGTCCTCTGTTACTGTGTTGAGTTCAGTTGTATATTATCCTCTTCACTTGGCTGAAATTGGACTGCAGTGGGACAAGTAGAAATATCTGGGTCTAGCCAGAGATCACAGTTGCCATTAAGGGCATCATCCTGAGTGAATTTATTTATGAGTGGGCCCAGGCTCTGGCCAGATGGGCCAGACAGGCCTTGGAGCTACCCGCATCTCTTTTCCTACAATTCTCTTACCTTCTAGTTTGCTCTCCCCTTTTGGAATAATTAGCATGCCCTGGGACTGGAGAAAAGCTTAAAAGAATTTCTCCCATATTCTAAAAAGGTTGATGCCCCATTCCAAATTAAACACAGGACCCTGGCGTAGGATGGCGTATGTTTCGGCGATGCCACAGGGGCCACGTGCTTTCTAGGCATCTTTGTAGCTTGTGAGGCCTGGATACCCAGCTAGTGGGGCTCACAGGGCATGAGCGCTCCACACTCTTGCCTACTCGGGCGTTACAGAAAACAAATGATCATTCTGCTAATGGCCACTCTTTCCTGGGGACCTTGTGGCCGGGCGTGCAACCCACCTGTTTTGCATATATTGTTCTCACACAAGTCTCTGAGGTTGGTACCATTACCGCCCCAAGTCTTCAATGACAAGCTGCCTCTTAGAGAAGTCAGGAGACGGGTCCCAGCTCACCCAGTGAGGAAGGGGTTGTGATTTGACTCGCAGGCTGACTCCATCACCCACGCTTCTAATGATCGCGCTCTGCTGTCCTGCCGAGCATGCCCCTTCTCCCCGCTTCCTCCTGTCAAGGTCTCTGTTCTCTGCCACGTAACTGGCCTGTCATTCTGGCGAACTTGTGTCTGTCACTGTGATGCGGGCCCAGTGCACTCATGTATTACTTCCCCGGCCGTGTTTGTATTCAGCCTGGAGTTGTCTGGCAAAGACTTGCCCTAAAGGAATACAACAGAAGACAATTAATTATCTTGCTAATCGTCAATCTCCTGCCCACAAATGCCTGGCACATTTATTTAAAAACCTCATGCGCCAAGGTGAGAGAAAGAAGCACTGACTACGGGTATCGGGAGATGAGGGTTAGGCCTTGGCTGCACTGCCATGTGGATCAGCACCATGGACAGGTCTCGCGGCCTTCCTGGGCCTTAGCTTGCCCACTCAACAGGTTAAAATCATCATCATCTTCACCACCACCACCACCACCATCATCAGTGGAGCACCTTTTGTGTTAGGACATACAGAGAAACAGTAGGGAACAGATAAACATGGACCTGCTCATAGAGGTTGCAGTCCAGCAACACTTTCTTCATATGGTAAAAGGGTCAATGGGTCTCAAACTCCCTCCTTTGAGTGGAACCCTCGTTTTTTACACCAAAGCAAACCCCTACAGAGAATTCTAGCTTAGGATGGACTACAGCCATCTTTTGATTGGCATGAGAAAGGGAGGTTTGGGACCCTCCTAGGTCCCTCTCCCTGACCCCTTGGTAGCCCCTGTGAGACCTCCCAGAACTCAAGGGCTCATTGGACCATGGTGCACAAACTCAAGGACCTGCCATGGTCAATAATCCATGACTTGTAAAAAGTCCACCTGGTGGTGAATTGAAACACTGAGATACCCCCCGCCCCCATGGGGCTCATACTCATGGGGTCACCTGGGTGAATAGTGGTCACGAATTAACAGCAGCCTGTGCCTTCATTAGCTCTAAAGACTTTCTGTGCTGGGTTCAGTTGAAGATGGTTCAACTGACACCTGTGAGTAGGTACACCCGGCTGTCCAACAGAGAGGCCTCACTTCCTGGCAGCAGGAGGATAAACCGACTCTTTCTTGTACCTCCTCTAGTGTCCAGACGGCAGTGGATTGTGGTGGCAGCGGCAGAAAGGAGATGTAAGTTCACCCTGAGTAGAACGAGCAGCCGACACCACAGCCAGGAGCAAGCCCCTGGTCTCTGTCCAGTCTGCAGAGGGAACGTCCATGCCTCCTTGGAGAATGATCAGCAATGCCCCTGAGAGCTCTGGCTCCATAGTCGTAATATACAGCACTGGGCACATGTTATCGAACTGTCCAGCCTCTTTTAGACAGAGAGATGCCCAGGACTTAGGATGCCACTGTCCTCCGCAAACACCTTCGGTGGCTCCCTATTACCTCAGAATAGACTTTTTAAATGGACATCTGAGCCCTGCACATTCTCACCCTTACTTCCTTGTCTACCCTGGACTCCTGCTTCCGTATTATCCATGCTCCGCCTTTTTATGACCTCCGTACCTGTGTGTAAAATTCCTTTCTCCGGGCCCTGCAGGGATAGGCCCTAACCTTCCAACAAGATTTAGCTCAACTGCCCCTGTTGCATGCCTTCCCTATGCTTCCAAGAAGCAGTAAAGATTCCTCTTTATTATCCCGCTCTATGGCATTGATCATTTTCTCCTTATTTTCATGATTATTTATACAGATGTCTACTGTGCTATAATGGGTTCCTGAGGGCAGGGTCAGTGTTGGGTTCGTGTTTATAGCTCCTTCCAGTGGTACCTGGCATAGATTATTCTGCAAATAAATACATTTATATTTATATTTATATTTATCAGAGCAGAAAGATTCTGGGGAAAGCGGGCAAGGAGTTAAGACCTTCACACTTACCATGTTCAGTAAACATATCACTTGGTATAAAACTCAATGCCAAATATAATCTAAAATTGGAGGTGCCTCAACATCCCTAACAGAGTATTTATCTTCCCAAGGAAGAGCAGTGATCAGTAGCATGGGTATTGGATCCCAGCTTCATCACTAATTAGCTGAGTGACCTTGGCCAAGACCCAAGTTGGCCTTCCCAAATCCCATTCTCTCATCTATATAATGTGGAAATCACCAGCCACGACCCCTCAGGGATGGTGTTGTGAGAATCGATTGAGGTTATGCATGTACCGCCCTTAGCACAAGGCCTGGCTTCCATTAGGGGTGACTGTCTAGTTATTGCTGTTACTGTAGTTGTCATCGTGGTGACAGTGTCCTGCATTCTGCTTCTAGAGATAACGTCTCCATCCTTAGCTCCCAGCCAGAGGGCAGCGTGCGGTCCTGGTTGAGCTGTACTCTGTCCGTGGCCACCGACACCATGAGGAGCCCCTCTCGACAGTCGGCCATCAGCAGCCGCATCCTCAGCCCCAGGTAAGAGTGTCTCCTTGTTGCCTCTGGATGGCCAGTATCTCAAAGAACCTCAGACTTTGAAGTCTTTCCTTTCCTCTCTCCTACGCAAGGACAATCATGGTCCAGATGGTTTGAGATAGGCCCTGGCCACTTCCTAGCTGTGTGACTTTGGGCAGGTTGATTACCTTCTCTGGGCCTTCACCTCCTCATCTGAGGAACAGGAAATATAATTGTATTGACCACCCAAATAGTTGAAATGATGAGGATCTAATGCAGCTCTCCATAAGGCGTGATTTTCCAAATGATTTTAAATAGCACAGGGTGAACATTTTTCAAAATAGCTATGTATTTATTATAGCTGCCTCCCATCTAAGGCAAGTTCTTGTTTCCCATTTATAGACAGTTCTAGATTTATAATTTTTTTTAAATCAACACAGTCACTTGAGTATTTTCATATTTTTTTTAATGATGAGTCAGTATAAAGACAGACCAGATGACTTCTCCTTCAGAGGTTTTTGCTTCGTTTGAACATCAAGATTTTGTCTTTTTCCTAGAGTTCAGATGCCTTGACTTTCAGTTCTTTCTATTCATAGATTCACAAGTAATCTGTGAATGTGTCCCCCTTTCAAGAACTTAAAATATAACTGAGAAGGTGAAAGTCCTCTTGGCCACCACCACCCCAATCTCAGCTCCCTTTCCAGTGGTATTAACCATCTTCAGTCTGGCGTGTATCCTTCCATATATCTCTCTGTATATTTATAAACATATGTTCTTGTAGTAAGTACATAGCATATTTGTGGACTTTTAAAAACCTAAGTGACATGATGCTCTATTGTGTATATTACGCTACATATAAATTCTTACATTGCGCTTCCTTCCCTCAATCGTAGACCTAGGCACTCTTTCCCCGCCTACGCCTGTCACCTTCTGAAGGCCTGTAAAAGATCTGAAAGTCATGCCATGGTGTATTAACTGTAGTTTTCTTGTTTCACTTTTAGTTAGCTCCTGGGTATTTGCCATTAACCTGTAAGGCTTCAAAAAAAATCACACATCCTTACGCACATGGGCAAAGGGTTCTCTGGGTCAGAAAGCGTTTGCATTTTAAACTTGACTAGATTCTAGCAGGTCATCCCAGCGTCCCTTCAGTGTGACATGAGACTCCTGTCTGCCCATCCCCATGTCACCTGGCACATCTCGGAGCTCGAGAAGCGAGTCCCTGGGACGTTTCCAATTTGACTGAGAGAGGTCACTCTGAAAACAAAAGAGGGAGAAAGCCGTCTTCTGCCAAAAAAATACGAGCATTCTCTGTATTATTTATAAGGGGACATCAGCTCCGGGGAAATACAGCTAAAGCTTTATGATTTACGGCCCGGGAATCGTGCAGCTGCTGCGATAAAGGCAGGAGCTTCAGAAATGGCACTGTGTCACCCTCGTGGCCCCCACAGCGGAGTTTATGGGCTTGGGGGTGGCGGCCACACTTGGCTCAGGAGTGTCTCTCCACGTCTGGCCACAGGTGTGCCAGGGGCTGTTCAGGGGATGGCAGCTCACCTGGGCCCTGCTGGGTACCCGGCCTCCCCTTCCTGCCTCCTCAGGGCCATTGCCCTGCTAGAGGGTGTTAAAGGGGCTCTCTCCACCGCCCCCATCCTCACAGCGCTCCCAGCCCCAGCTCCCTCTGGACACCCATCCCCATGCCCAACGGAACCCCAGACTGAATGATGGGAGTGAACAAGATCATGCAGACAGAAAGTGAAGGGGGAGGGGAGGAGAAAGAAGAGCGGGGAGGGGAGGAAGGAGGAAGAAGAAGAAAGGGAGAGGAGAGGGAGAAAGAGAAAACATACTCACTAGAGTGTTTGTGCTCCCCGTTTGGTAGCCTTGGGAAGTCCCAGTAAAATTGTGTGCATCCTGGTCAGAGACGACATTTATCCGTAAATTTCAGTGACCAATCTATCAGCACATAATTAGTGATGTTGTGGCTTGAATTTATTACCAAACATGGCTCTCCACTGTTGCTGTTGGCCCTGTACCATCTTGCAACGCGAGCGTGGAGATTATTGTATAAATTATTCTCACTCACATAATCATCGTGATTTTAATTACTGTGTAATCTTCGCTAATTACTGTTGTATGTATCATTTGCTTTGGTGCCGACGTAACATAACTGCTTTCCTTTGGCTAAAAAAAAAAATGGCATGACAACGTTTCCCGTTTTCTGGGGGGAAATTGCTTTCTGTAAACATTCCCAGCCCCATCCTCTTGGCTTGTGGTTCTTTCGTTTAAAAGAAAAAGATTTAGACACCGCCACCACCCCCTTCTCGCCCCCCTGTTGATTTTTTTTATTTGCAATAAGGCTGGCTTGAATTAATAAAGAGGTCTAAATTATAGGGCATTGTTTTAAAAATAAAGTTGCATTACTTTCAAGGAAAGGCAATTACTTCTACGGAAGTGAAAGCCAAGGACGGGTCACGTGAAGCCCGCTCCAATGATTAGATCAGACTTCTTTGTAATTAGTTCATTAATTATGTAAATATGAATGGATGGCACTTAGCATTAAAAACAGCTTGTTCTCAAAGTAGGTTAAGCATCCATGCTAATCTCATTCCAATAGTACATTTATTCACTGGTCGCCGCGCTCATAGAACCAGAGCTCCGGATCATTTTAATTCAACCCGAATGTCCTTGATGAAGGGGCCTCTTGTGAACATGACTTCATGTCTTCCTGGGACAAAGGGGCTCCTTTCAGATTTCTCAGGATTAGGAAGACGAGTGGGAAAGATGTTAAAACGGAGGGTGTGGAAGTGTTTGAGCAAACACCTTGGGCGCCAGGCCTGAGCAAGGGAGACCAAGTGTGGGCTCTGTCCAGGAGTCCTCCTGGGAGCCAGCGGCCCTCGCAGGTGGCTTTCCATGGAGAGAGGGCCTTTCCTTGCCCAGAGCTCCAGGTCTCGGAGGGTAGATCTGTGGGATGCCGAGGCTCACCTAAGGCAGCTGCAAGTTTGTGTAAAACCATTTGGATTCGTCACTGATGGTCCAAAACATTGTTCTAGAATCGGTGGTTCTCTCATTGAGCTAAATTTTTGTTAAGTGAACTTATTATTGAAACATACATCCTTCATATCCATGTGATTTTTCATATCTATACATCTTTATGAAATTTTAAAAAATTAGTCAGACCTTTGTATTTACTACCCAAATCAAAACCAAACCATTACTACTCCTAGAGTGCAAAATTATCAACTTAATTGGTCAAACGTTTAATTTACTCACCCCCGATGCCTTGGTAGGGCCAGATCAAGTGATTCCGAAGGCCTTATATGGCCCACGGGCCAGGCGCTCCCACCCCTGCTCTACCCTTTCCATCCCATGACCTTTCCGGAAGCGCTCTGCAAATACTGGGTGTTCATAGAAGAACTAACAGTCTTGTTGGGAGACACAACAGAGTAAACAAGCAATTCCAGTGCAGACTGATGGGGAAGCACAGGGGCTGTGGGCGGAGGACACCCCTAGCCCGTCCTGGGAGGTGGGGGAGGCCGTCTGGAGAAGGCTGCACTTGGTCTGAACATCGAGGGGTGAGTAAAATGTTTGCTTTTTAAACCATCTATAGAGCAATGATTTCTCAGAATCACCTGTCAGTTGTCACTTCCTTCCTCTTTACCTCTCTCCCTCCTTATTTCTTTCTTCTTTTTTTTAACAACTCTGTTAGCCTTCACCTTAGTTGGACAATGACTGATGCTTTTTCGTATTCACTTCGTTTCTATCTTTACCTCCTTATCTACGTCTCTGTATATCTTAGACACATTTTTATGCTAAACAATGTGAAAGTAACTGGAAAATGTCATGCCAGTTCTCTCTAAATCATTCCACATCTTTCTCCTGAGAAGAAGGACTCTTAACTATTGCACCATTATCACACCTAAGAAAACGAACAAATCCATAGTGTTGTCCAAGATCCCAACATTCATATTACCTCATTTGTCCTAAAATTGTCTTATATCGTTGGATTTTTTAGAAGAAGGACCCTATTAAGGATACACATTGCATTTGTTTGTTTTGTTTCTTTGACACTTTTCTCTTTTTTTAAAAAAAAATAGACTTTATGTTTAGGAGAAGTCTCAGACCTACAGAAAAAGTAAGCAGCATGTACAGAGAGCACCATATACCCGCTCTGTCCCTACACACAGTTTCGCCTATGAGTAACACCCTGCATTTGCCATTAGTCTCCTTTAAGCTAGAATCTTCCCTCCCCTTCCCTTCCCTGCATGGAAGTAGACTTTTTTGTAGAGTTCCGGGTGTGATCCTGATGGGCAACTGTGCTCTAAGTCCCCTGGTCCTCGTAGCTGGGAATCAGTAAGGCTATATGCACAAGGCCGGGCAGATTCTGCTGACCCACAGAGGGGACACAGACCCATAGAAGGGACACAGGCCAGTGCCCACTGAGGGCTGTTCACTGCATGGGTTTCTAGAAAGTGTCAGAGAGAACTCACGTAGGATCAGAGAGAACAACAAGGAAGGCTTGAAGGTTATCTGGTCTCCTCAAAACATCATATTATCGGGACTAGAAGATATTTATTTAGAGACACTTCTTTTGGTTGCTTCCCACGCATGCCCTGAGCAGGGCCTGGGATCAAACCTGCAACCCAGGTATGTGCCTTTGACCAGGAATCAAACCCATGACCCTTTGGTGCTCAGGCCAATGCTCTAACTACTGAGCAACCATCCAGGGCAGGAAGAGAGGATATTTAAAGAATATTTTCTGGCTCAAGTCTCTGCCCCTTCAGGCCAGGAGTGATCAGGCTGAGGACCTGGGTGCCACTCATTCCACCACTTCCTCTCTTCCTTGGTTACTCCCTCCCCTGGCTTTTCCCTTTCAGCAGGTGGCCTTTCCAAGTCCCGTGTCCCTGCCCGTGAAACTGAGATAGCTGCCCTCACTTGTCAAGGGTTTTGCAGACTGAATAGCTAATAGCTGGTAGGAGGGATCTTCTCTCTGCCTGTGTAGCGTGTCTTCTCTGACCCCACATCCTTCCCTCTTCCGAAAGCCTGGCTCACCCCACACCTCCAGGAAGGCTATGCACGAGGCTCCAGCACCTGCTCTCTCCCCCGGCAACATCCTGCTGCACTTGCAGCCCGTGGTTCACAGTTCGCCTGGAACTTCCCTCGCTGCTGATTCTTCTTCGAGGGTCAGCCAGTCTCCATGCCTACAGCGTGCCCTCCTGGAGGCGAAGCTCCCGTCTTCCTCTGAGCTCAGCCTAGCATTGCGTATAGTTAGACCACGATGGGAGCCTCGGCTCTGCCCCTTGCTCTGCAAGCCCACTTGCCTCTCCGCGCCTCGGTTTTCTCATCTGTACAATGGGATAAGGGTCAGTGGAGCAGAGTGGTGAGGGGGCATGGATCCCGGAGGTGGACTCCTTGGTTTAAATCCACATTTTCCCATTTATCACATGACAGATTACTGACCTTTCTGAGCCTCGTTTGTGGAATGGGAAGATTACCATAGTATCTGCTTGAGAGGATTGTTGAGAGGATAAAAATGAGTAGATCTGCAAAGCCTAAAGGCACCATGTAAGGCAGCTGTTATCCAGAATCATGCAGAATTTACCTGTGCGCTCTAGGGACTCAATAAACGTCTCCTTTCTCTAGGGCGTTGGGCACGGTTTGGGGCACCTTGTCAAGTGTAATTACAGACCATCAATCGCTGTGCTGGGCTCGGTTACAAGGCCTCAGGCCATCTTGAAAGGACATCTGGTTTCCCTTCCCAGGCCTCGCCAGTCTTACAGAACATCAATACATTTTTAATTTCCTCTTTAATTTCAGGGTGTGGATGAAGAATGGGGGTGACAGCGCACCTCTGGGGATGATTCATGGTGTCATTAAAACCTTCTTCAAGTTCCCTGTAGCTCCGCTGGCCCCGGCTCCGCCCGAACTCTCAGGCCTGGACATTGTGTTTTTTCGCTGTGCGATTGTGTCTGATGCCAGTGAATCCGGCATCTGTCCGCTTGACTCGGATCTCGCTCTTTTGGTTCGTTGTGTCTCAGTGGATTGGGGGAGATGTTCACGTGTAGACGTGAGTTAGGCCGGTCGAGGTTTCTACTCAGCTGTCTACCTGGAGGGCGTGTGATGTCAGGGCAGGGAAAAGCATGAGCTTCAGGGTTCAAATCCAGGCCCTGCCCCTTAGCAGTGTGACCCTGGGCTAATGGTTTCTCACCATTGAGCCTCAGTTTGCTCATCTGCAAGATGGGGTGATGAATCTGATCCTGATGGGACCGATATATACAAAACGTGCACACACGGCACTTTTCACTTGTCACTGGGTATTCAAGGAGCGTGTCCTGGTGCGAGAGCTGCTGGGACCTGGGGGCTCCGTCACAGGACAGCCTGGCAGGGGCAGGGGCGTGGCCAAGCAGGGACACCTGTCTCAGCAGCTGGCTCGCTCTGGGCTGACTGACTACTTCATTCTCCGCATCCTTTTCCCGTTCTGCTCAGAGCAGGAGCACGTGTGAGAATCACTGATTCCCGAACCTCTGCCCTCATTGCAGGCCTTCTCTAGCCCTGATGGAAGGGGTCGTTCAAGAAAAACAATCAAGCAAAAGCACTAAGAGTTTTAAATAACAACAGAGGGGGGCAAACGTATGCTTTCAGTGGCGCGTATGGAAAGCAGTCACAGCAGGTCTGCGAGGAGGCGGTTCCGTGTGGCTAGACTGATGGGCAGGCGGCGGAAGTCCCCAAGGTATTCCTGGCCTCTCTCCTTAGAGAATCGCAGTGCCCGCCTGGCGTTTGTCCCACCTGTCTCCCCGCGGCTCGGAGGGCCTGCTATTCATCGTCCCTCCCCGGGGCCAAGGCTCTGGGAGGCAGGCGCGGTGACATCTTGATTATCCACCAGCCATCCATCACGCGAGGCCGATGGAGGGACGTCCCCTCTGAGCCAAGCCGTGCAGTGAGGGCAGCTTGGGGAGGGGGGGTGGCGAGGCAGGAGATGCGTCTGCCCAGGCTCCTGGCTGGGGACAGCAGAGTGTGTCTTAGATGCCCACCCTGTGTCAGACAGCAGCTCCAGGACCCTCTCCTGGAGCCTGCACGAGAACATCTGGACTCAGATGAAATTCTGCTGCCCCTCCCAGAAAGGAGCGGGCACAGGAGCTTCTTACTCGGAGTCATGGCGCCGGGCACCAGAACACGATGGCACAGAGATGGGACCGATTTCTGAATGGCAAGCCCAGGAGGTGGCACTCAGCCTCCCTTCCACACCTGTCCTCCCTCCCTCCCTCCCCCACACCCTCTCCTCTCCAGCCCCCAGTGTCCACCCTGTTTGGCTTGTGTCTCTGCTCCAAGCGCACCAGCTGAGGCTATGAAGACACCAGACAACTCTCGAACGTGGAACCCAGCCTGCCCTGCCCCCAGGACATCAGGCCCTGGGCAGAGAGATCGGTGATCACAGCCCTGTGGCCGCCAGGCAGGGGCCCGAGTGGCTGTGCGGGGACGTTGGCGGGGTGTGCCTTGTAGAAGTGTCGCTTCTGTGCTCTCTGTCTCGGAAACCAGCACTCCTTCTTCTCCTCTTCCTGCAACTCCTCTTCTCTCCCTCCCTTCCCTCCCTGTCCTGGCGTCTGCAGCCAGCACCGGGGTGGGAGCTAGGGTGAGCAGACGGCAGAGTCCCAGGCAGCGCTGTGACAGGAGCCCTCGAAGCCGCCTGCCCCACGTGGCAGGCGATGGATGAGACTGAGCACCCAAGACACATCCATCACCCCGCTCCCTTCAGGGGCCGAGGCAGGACGGAAATGACTTCTGTCAGCTCCGCGGCAGCCCACTGCCCCGGCAGCTCCGAGCTGTTTATTAAAAAAAGAAAGAGTGAGAAAGCCATCTTGCCGTGTAGTAGGGGAGCGATTCCAAGGCAGTGATGTTGACAGACACACTTTGGGGTGATCATAAAGGAGCCCTTCACTCCCTCCCCAGCCGCGTCCAGCTGTGACGGAGATGGAAGCTGACAGCCACGATGTGGGAGGAGGCAGCTGCTCCGGGCGCCCGGGGCCACTCCTTCTCGGGCTCCAGGAGGCAGGAGGCCACCTGCCCACCGTCCTCTCTCCGTCCCTCTGGGCACCTCCGTGGAGGCTTTCCTTGAGCCCAGTGGTGGGCTACGCTCAGGGGATTCAGAGATTAGTAGCAGTAATAACGATTGCCATTAACTGTTAATCATGAAGAGCCATTAATTATCGGTTATTAATTATTCATTGTAACTGGTAACCATTATTTGAGGGGCTAGGTGCCAGACCCATTTCTCTTGTCCCACGACTTCCCCGCAAGGTCACACGGTGACCTGTGCAGGAGGAGGTGGAAGGACTGCTCAGACAGCAAATGCAAACCCCGGGGCAGAGGGGCTCGGCCGTCCTCGGTACTGGCATGGCTGCAGCAGGTGACCCAGAGGGCAGCTCAAGGCTGGGAGTAGGGAGCTTGATCCCGTAGGAGGACCAAGGATGGTGAGGGGAGTGAGTGATGGAGGTGGCTCATAGACACGGTAACCTTGACTCTGTGTCTCCCCCCGCACCCCCCCACACACACACACCGTGACCTTGACCCATGGACCTCCACCCAGCTGACCTCAGGAATCAGAAGAGGCAGATGAGAAGACCCAGCCCGGTGCCCGTCACACATGGAACCTTTAACAGAACATCAGCGCCACGGCTGCCTCCCCCGGGTCCTGGGTCTGGGGAGGCGCCTGCCAGCCCCAGAAGAGAGAGGCTTATGGACGGTTGGAGCTCTGGCCTCGGGAGCTCAAGAGACAGTGTCTAGGTCTCTACCCACGTCCCTGGAAAGAACCCTGACCCCTATCCTACCTGTACCTCCTTTCCCGTCCAGGCGGCACCTGCAGGGCCATTGGCTGGCTTCCTTCCCCGACTCCAAAGCTCTTGGAGTTACTGCCCTGTCCTCTGGGATCCTGGGATGGCAATGGTGACATCAGACTGTGGTGGGCGAGAAGCCTTCCTCAAGGTTTTGGCCAGAATCCCAACCACCTTTCTGTGTGGAGGGCCGGCTCCCGTGTGCAGCTAGAGCAGCAATGCAGAGGGTGGACAGGGGCCGGAAGCCTGCCTGAGCCTCGCTCCCAGCACCTCGCTCCCAGCCTCCTCCAGTCCCCAGCCCCCAGCTCCGTCTGCCCTGCCCAAACCCTGGCCCTTTTGCTTTTTATAAATGACAACTCTGCAGGCGGGCAGGAGTGGCGCTGTTCGTCTTAGAGGAAGGACAAGTAGGTTTTTTATTTATTAAAGGGATGGTTGGCGGACTGCGGTCTCTCTCCTTTCAGCAACATCCTTCATCTTATAGTCCAGGCTCCTCCTTTTCGGAAGGAAAGTGATGTGGGCTCGGCTGCTGCAAACCGACTCTGCAGGGAAGCCAGGCCTGGTGTCGTCCCAGAATAGAAGCCATCTGTCCCCTTGTGCTGGTCTTGGTTTCATGCAAATCTCTCCCGTTAGGAGGGAGGTCTTCCCCCCACCAGGACCAATCAGGGCGTCACAGGGCCTCCCACTGAGGTGCACATTTGGGCCACTGACTTTCCGAAGCCCTTCCGGTGGGCCTGTCCTCTGGGCTTGTCCCTGAATAAGCAGATAGCCTCCTGCAGGTCTCCCCGTGGCTTCCAGAAGCGAATGACTTACTCCGCAGGCTCTGGGACAACGGGGCCCATCCTGTCAGATAGGATGCCTCATAAATCTAAGTCACTCGTCCTGCCTGCGTGTTAATCTACTCGAACGTACTTAGCTGGGTTTAATTATAGACAGAAATTGAATTTCAGAGAGCAAGGAGAAATCATTTACCTGGCTTGAATTTGCGCATTAAATCACGCGGTTCATTTGAGAATGCGGTGGGGATGGCATTTCCAAAGAAAAACAATATTAGCGCCTGTGCTTAGTGGCTCCCGCACCGCTTGCACAAATTGTATGAATTGCACGATCCCCACCAACTGTGTCTTTCTTGTTGGCACAGGACGCACGAGGAGGCCGGTGATGCCGAAAGCGTCCGGCGGGTGTCAGCCCTGAGCGGAGCCCAGGATGCCCCCAGCAAGACCACGGGGGACAAGTCCCTCTCTTCCCTCTTGCCCCTCTCCCTCCGCCGGCAAAAGTACTGCCATTTTGGGCATGGCGACGAGAGTGACATCCAGAGGAAGCCCCCGGAGAGATCAGGAGTCCTGTCTTCCTCCCCCTCTTCCCAGAGGGGAAACACATCCCCGGTGTCCAGGGAGAAGCTGCCCAGTCCTTCGGCCGCCCTGTCGGAGTTTGTGGGAGGGCTCCGGAGGCAGAGGGCGCAGAGGGGCCAGGGCTCGGTGCTGGGCCTGGAGGACTGGCCCACCCTCCCCATCTATCAGACCACCGGGGCGTCCACGCTGAGGAGGGCCAGGGCCGGCAGCGCCGAGGGACACCTCTCGCTGAGTTCCCCGCTGGTGACGGAGGACTGCGCCGGGCCATCCGCTGGTCTCCTGCGCTCCACCAGCCTCAAATGCATCCCTTCCCAGGGCGGGGAGGGCACCCCGCTGCTCCCCCAGAGGCCGAAGACCCGGTTCAGTTCCTGTGAGTCCCTCTTAGAGTCAGGGCCCGGCTCGGGGAGAAAACTGAGCTCCCCCTCCGCACCCAGGGACACACTCCTGTCGCCCACGCTGCGTCCTCGGAGGCGCTGTCTGGAGTCCTCCCTGGACGACGCGGGCTGCCCAGACCTCGGGAAGGAGCCGCTTATCTTCCAGAATCGCCAGTTCGCCCACCTCATGGGGGACCCTCCGGACAGCGACCCATTCAGCTGGAAACTCCCGAGTCTCAACTACGAACGCAAGGCCAAAGTGGATTTTGATGACTTCCTCCCGGCCATCCGGAAGCCCGAGACTTCGAGGTCGTTGGCCGGAGCCGCCAAAGATGGGCAAGACAGTTCCCGGCACTCCAGCGTCCACTTTGAGACAGAAGAGGCCGGCCGGACCTTTCTCTCAGGGATCAAGACCATTTTGAAAAAGAGCCCGGAGTCCAAGGAGGACCCCGGTCACCTCTCCGACTCGTCCTCCTCCTCCAGCTCCATCGTGTCCTTCAAAAGCGCCGACAGCATCAAGAGTCGACCAAGGATCCCACGGCCGAAGGGAGACGAGGGAGAGCGAACGTCGCCCGGCAACAGAGAGCCGGGGACGGGGAGGAAAGACGAGGACGTGGCGAGCATCATGAAGAAGTACCTGCAGAAGTAGGAACCGGCTCAGGTAAAGGACCGGCTGGGTCGTCTTGGGGGGTATAAGACGAGATCATCACCAGGGCCCGGCTGCCTAGAGCAGGGGTGGGGAACGTCCGGCCCACGGGCCATATAAGGCCCAAGAAATCATTTGGTCTGGCCCTGCCAAGGCATGAAGGGTGAGTCATTAAATGTTTGACCAAGTATATAGCAGGCTGATTTTTAAGTTGGTAATTTTGTTACAAATATCCAAATGGCAGACAAAAGGTTCCCCACCCCTGGCCTAGAGGAAATTGGTTGCTGCTGCTGCTTTTAATGCCGTGACTGATTTCTCTGGAGGAAGAGGGTCTGTAGAGGTGTTCGCTCATCAGAAACCCGCTGCCAGGTGCCACCTGTTTCTTTGCTCTTTAAAATGCAGACACGTCGGAAAGCAAGAGGGTCCTAGGGGACAAGGCTAGAGAAGGTGCTGGCTTTTAAAGCCGCTTGGTCTGGCTTTTTAAAGCCCCCCCCTCCCAATCCACCCCCGTCTTGCTTATTTCCAGTGCTCCATTCTTCCCGAAGCCGGAGGCGCTGTGATGTCTCTCTGCCCCATCATGATGGCATCATGGTGGTAGGGTCAGGCCCGGGTGGAGGAGGCCTTGAGTATAGTGGAGTCCAACTCCTGCATTAAGTGTCCGGAGATAAACTGAGGCCCAAGGGGGAGGGAGGAGGGGATGCGTGCAACCGTCACAGAGGAGCAGTGTGGGAGGAGCGGTGCCCCTGTCCACCCGCCTGCTTTCCTACTCCCAGCCCTGACCCTGGCACCCCTCCGCAGAAAGGCAGGAAGAGGCACTGACTGAATGATGGCTTCCTTGTATTAAGCGTGTGTGTGTGTGTGTGTGTGTGTGTGTGTGTGTGTGTATATATATATATATATATATATATATATATATCAGGTGGTCACTTAGTACCCACAATACCCCCCAGGGAGGTGGTTGCTAGTATTTATTCCCATTTTACAGGCTGGCACACTGAGAATCAAAGAGGTTAATTCACTTGTACCAAATCACACAGGCGGAGCTGGGATTGGAAACTCCAGAATCGCCACTTTTATCTGTAATGTTAGTCCGTATCCCAGGCATCTTCTTGGGTAAACTCAGCCGTACAGATGGAGCTGGATCTTTAAGGAGGCTGCCTCCATTGCCCTCAAAAAGGAGGTGGATGTTCTAATCACATATCAAAAGAGGTGTTGGGCCCGGCTGGTGTGGCTCAATGGTTGGGTGTCAACCTATGAAACAGGAAGTCACCGTTCAATTTCCAGTCAGGGCATATGCCTGGGTTGTGGGCTTGATCCCCAGTAGGGGGTTTGCAGGAGGCAGCTGATCAATGATTCTCTCTTATCACTGATGTTTCTATCTCTCTCTCCCTCTCCCTTCCTCTCTAAAATCAATTTTAAAATATTTTTAAAATAAAAAATTTTTTTAAAAAGGAATGTTAGAACTCATGGACTCCAACCTCAATGTTGAACAAATGAGGGAGACCTCAAATCAAGGTCCCCCAGTGGGTCTGCCATCAACCCAGCCACCCTGACTCCCAGTTCAGTGCTCTCCGCCCAGAGGCAGGGCCAGCCCTCCACAGCCCCCCCAAGGGCGCATTCACACCTGAGCATCCCACTTCCTGGCCCCCAGCTGAAATGCAGAGCCCCTTGCGGCAGGATGGGCATCAGCAGAGGAGGAGTAAGAAACTCCCTCCGGGTTCAGACAGAATACAAACCCACAGACCAGTGATCGTCCATGGCCACATTAATCTCCCCTTATCAAACCTCAGCGCTCACCACCGCTCCAGGCTCAGGCTGCAGGTGCGCGCTCCGCCCCAGCCCTCCTCCCACAGGCGTCCTGGACCAAAAGGAGCCACGCACCCCGCCCTCCACTGCTGGAGACCTGCTGCTTTGCGAGGCACCGTCAGCCCATCAAAAAGCCATTGCCCCTTCCGTGGAGATGGTCTCGGATGTTTCAGAGCAAATTAATTTGACTTTACATGGCCTTCTCTCTGCTCTCAATTACCGAGGAGAGATCTGATACTCATTTACATTATTGTGCTCTCGGGGACACAGAACGCAGTTTCAAAGGCCACGTAAAGGGCACGCGTCCATAAGGGAAGAGCAGCCCCTGGCAGAAGTCGACGCAGAACATCTTGTCTCTGCCATTTCTCCTAAAACTCAAGCTCCCTTCCCCCTCCCAGCCCTGCTCACTGTGATGACAGAGCGCCCGCCTAAAATGTCCCTCTGCCCGGACCTCCCGGCTGGAGTCTGGGACTAAACAGTGCGGCCCGTTCCCCAGGATGTGAGCATGTTACGGGATTTGGGGCCAAACGAGCTCGGTTCTTCCCGTCACTGGCCACGGGACCTTGGGCAAGCCATGTGACCCTGCTGAGCATCTGCGTCTCAGCTGGAAAACGGAGAGAATAATACCAGCCACGAAAAGTAACACTGTGAGTCGCAGGAGAATGCGAGGGATCCCAAAGACAGAGCCCGGCCCCCTGTGGCTGCACTAAATGTCAGGTCACCCTGCCCCGGGACATTTGGGTCCTGCAGGAACCCTGTCCCTGTCTCCCACCGCTTGTTTCCCGTCCACATGTCTTCATTTCTTTGGTCACATCTCTGCAGGAATGCCACCTGGGAACATGGGCCTCCAGGGCCCCCCCACTCTCACTCACCTCCCCAAGACTCAGTTCCCAGGTCCCATTGATCAGCTCTGACCTACGTTTGTTTCCAGCCTCCTGAGATGCACTGCCCTCGAAGACTTCCGACTCCGCAGAGAGAGACCGGCCCGGCCTCCCCGGGGGCCCTCAGTCCCACTACAGCGAGCGTGGCCGCCCTCAAGAGGAGAGAGGGGTCCAGCAGAGGCCTATCCCGCGGGGCGTGGGTCTCCCAGCGTGCTTGGTCTGCACA
Organism: Myotis lucifugus; assembly: GCF_000147115.1. Taxonomy (NCBI): domain Eukaryota; kingdom Metazoa; phylum Chordata; class Mammalia; order Chiroptera; family Vespertilionidae; genus Myotis; species Myotis lucifugus. The sequence continues at coordinate 735,496 of NW_005871439.1, read as the reverse complement.
CAATAAAGTGTTGGCTCCTTGGCATCTGTGTCTTCTCTCTGTTCTCTGATCCTGTTCCCTGGACTCTAGAGGGTTGATGGGCTGTGGCTGGGGGTAGAAGGGCTCTGAGGAATGGAACCAACCCAGACTCTTTATAGTTTTCAGTGACATACTGCTACTTCTCTCCCTATATGTCTACATGCAATGGTCTTGCTCCTTCTCTTCATTTGTCCAGGTTCTGCGCAAGTGTCACCTTCTCCAGGAAGCCTTCCCTGATTGGTCAAACTGAAATAACCTTTCCATTCTCCCTTAATTCCCATACTTACCTTGTCTGTTTACTTTCCATATTGTGTGCATACGTGAGGGCAAGCATCTAAGAAATTTTGATGGATGAATGAATGAAGGAACCAATGAACAAAATAATGCGCCTGCCAGGTACACACACTGAATGCATGCGACACGCTGACATATATGCATGCCTCTGAATGTCTGCCCCTGTCAACATCCAAGAATGTGTGAACATCTCCCAGTCTCCCATACACCTGACATACACGGCCCTACCACACACACAACAATACACTCATGTACATAAACTACACTTGCATAGGCACATGAAGAAACAAACAGATACCTGTTTCTTCAAACATCCTTGAAGAATTAGTAACAAGAACTAGTTGGCTGTTTATTGATCACATACTATGTGCTAGCCATTATGCTAAGCGTTCTACACATCTCACCACAACTTTATGAAAGGTCCTGAGAGATCAATGTACTTAATTTCCTATTTACAAAGGCGGGACTAGCTTACGCCCACATATGGGTAGCCAGTGCCACTTCTCTTTACATTCCCACTGGCACAGTCTCCATGCCCTGCCCCACCCCAAGGGGGCCTCTGTCGCCAGGAGGCCTCAGGTGTAGCCAATCACAGCTCCCGCCAGGGAGAGAGAAGCCCTGTTTGGATCACTGGTGTATTAGTTTGCTAGGGCTGCTGTAACAAAGCACCACAAATTGGGTGACAGCCCTCAATAATGACAGTCTTTTTTCCCCTGGATCCTTCTCCCAGCCTCTACCTGCAAAGCATGGATTTAAAGAGTGTTCATGGCCTCCCTGGTCCACTCTCTCCCCCCTTCCCCAAGCAACCACTGTCCTGATTGGTATCCTGGTAGGTTAGGTTTGCCTGTCTTAGAATTTCACATGAAGGAGATCACACAAAATATACTTCTCTGTGTGTGTGCAGACTTCTTCCACTCAGCAAAGCGCTTTTGAGATTCATCTGTTATCGGTGACTCAGTAGTTCCTGGCCTTTTTTTCTGAGTAATAGTTCATTGTTCAGATGAACCACAGTCTCTTTTATCTGTTTTCCTGTTAGGTGACTATTTAGGCTGTTTCCAGCTGTTAGAAAAAGACCTGCTGTGAACATTTGCATTCAAAGCCTTTTATTTTCTCTTCTCTGGGATAAATACCCAGCAATGGATTGCTGGGTCAGGGGGCAAATGTATGTTTAACTTCCTGAAAAGTTGCCAAACTGTTTTCCAAAGCGATCGTGCCGTTTTGCCTTCCCACCAGCAGCGTAGGAGGGTCCGGTGCTGTTGCTCTTTTAATTATAACCATTCCGGTGGGTGTGTAGCAGTCTCTCCGTGCGATTTTAACTGGCATTCTCTAATGACTAATGATGTTGAGAACTTTTTCCTGTGTTTATTGGCCATTTGCATCTATTCTTGTGTGAAGTGTCTGTCAAAGTTATTTATATTGAATTGCTTGTCTTTCTGTTATCAAGTACGGATTCTTTACTGGTATGTGTGCTGGATGCAAGCCCTTTGTCAGATATGTGTTTTGCCAAAATTTTTTCCAGCCTATGGCTTGCCTATTTATTCTCTTACAGATATATTTTGATGAGCAGGCGTTTTTATTGTTGTTGAAACTCAGTTTATTGTGGGGTTTTTTCCCCTTTGGGCATTCATATTTTTTAAATCCGTTTAAAGAAACCATTGCCCACCCCAAAGGCCATCAAAATATTCTCCTACCTTTTTCTTCTAGTAGCTTTTTGTTTTAGCTCTTACATTTACAACTGTATTCACTCATAATATACCAGGAATGTGCCAAGGGCTCAACAGGGAGTCTCTTATTTAATTTTCCTTAACTTTTTTTTTCTAAGATATTTTTATTGATTTTAGAGAGGAAGGAAGAGGGAGAGAGAGAGATAGAAGCATCAATGATGAGAGAGAATCATGGATCGGCTACCTCTTGCACGCTCCCTACTGGGGATTGAGCCCACAACCCGGGCATGTGCCCTGACCGGGAATCGAACTGTGACCTTTTGGTTTGTAGGTCAACACTCAACCACTCAGCCATGCCAGCGAGGCTCCTTAATTTTGTTTTGAAGAAGGTACAGACACGATCTCCATTTTCATTTAGGTCTTTTATGGCATTTTTCTCATTTACTCACTTGTTTGTTTTGCAAATACTTGTCTAAGATGCTCTTTGGAGCCAGGTGGACCTGCCCTCCCCACCCCCCACTCCCCGTGTTTGCATTTGACCTGCATGTTGAAAACTCAGCCCCACCCAGAGAGAATCCAGGGGACAAGGGAGACACGACAATGGCCAGGAAGGACGTCACAGAGGAATTGCTTGGGGGAGCCTTTGGAAGTCGAGTGAGATGCAAATATTCAAGCACAAGGAGAAAGACGAGGAGGGAGCGGGAACACCTGGGCAAAGGCCCAAGGCTGGCGTTCCTCTCGCTGGGATGGTTGAGCAGGAAAAAGCTTTAGACCACAATGTAGACCAGACAACTGTTAAAGGATGGAGGAGGCGGATTGGGCAGGGAGCCTCAGATCACAAGCTACATCTGATAAAGCCCAACCAATCCAGAAGGGGGCTCCGGAGCACAGCGGTCCCTCTGCAGGAGCCTGGTCGTGGGCAGAGGCGCCCGCCTCTGGTACCCTGCTGGGTTAGGGCATCACCCGAGGGCTGCCCTCCGAGCACGTGGCCTTGGTTTGAAAGCTGAGGGAGATCCTGAAGGAGCCTCAGATCTCGCTTAGACATCCTCTCCTCTCAGACTCTAAAGAGGCTCCCTCTGGTCACGCTATACCTCGCTCCCTGTTGACTTTCTTCCTGGCCCAAGTCACAGTTGTTACTGTCTGCCTGGGTGCTGTCTGTTTCACGCCCGAGGCAGGACAATCCATGAAGACAGGAGATCTTTCTTGGGACGAGACAGAAACTCAAAATATAAAAATATAATTGTTAGGTGAACTCCCTGGAAAGACTTGGGGCACCATCTGAAAAGCCTCCTAAACTCTAGGCCCATGAGGTGAATGTCGAGTGGATCCCAGATTATAAAGAGGACGCACTTTCCTGAACAGCCCCCTCCAAAGTCGCAGGTCTCATGTGCCATTTATCTAAGCATCAGAGGCGCAGTAAATTCATTCATAAGGAGATAATGGGTGTGAATGCATTTCGTAAACTTTAAAATGCCTGGCAAATCAGAAGCGATGGCTATTTCGCAAGCGTAATATGCTCCCGGCCAAACATAATCAAGGTTCCATGAAGGCAGAGCCGTGACCATCTTGTCCATCGCCGAATCCCCGCGGCCTAGCCCGGCAGCTAGGAGGCAGACGTGTGGCGGTTACGGATCCCCGGATGCAGAAACGGACAACCACAGGGCTGGGGTGCCAGGGGCCTGGGTGTGTGTCTGACCACACCTCTTTCCTCATCCATCACCCATCACGTAGCATCCACCTCTTTAAGCTGCCCTAAGCATTCAGTGGGAAATGCCTGGTAAGTGCTAGGCATAGTGACGGGCATACAACAAGTGCAAAATAACGGCAAACCCCCTTGGGGATTGCAAAGCCAAAACCCAGATTAAACACAGATGCTCCTCCGCTTGTGACGGGTTTATGTCCCGAGGACCCCATCGTATGTTGAAAATACCGTAAGTCGGAAATGCATTTAATACACTTGCCCTACTGAGCATCCCAGCTTAGCCTAGCCTACCTTCAGCGTGCGGAGAACACTGACATGAGCCCACAGTTGGGCAGAATCATCTAACGCAAAGCCTATTTTAAAATAAGCAGTTAAATATCTCATGCAATTTATTCTGCGTATCCCTTTCGCACCATCGTACAGTCAAAAACCCATAAGTCGAACAATCGTAAGTCGGGGATGGGAGTTTCTAAATTTAAAGTGCAACTGGGCTTGCAATGCGATTCTGAGTCGGTGCTTAAATTGATTTCAATTCTTACAAGAAACGGCCTCAGAAAAACCACTCTGTTTATCTCTGGCGGGAAATCAGATGATAAAACAAATGAATGAGAGTGAACAGCGCCCATCGGGCCGCGGCAGAGGGAATCGGTGGGCTGTCATCAAATGCACACACCTCCTAGGAGCACAACCACCACATAAATACGGGCTGGCAGTGTGGGCACGGGGGCATTTATCTGTGGCTGGATTCGGGCTCACAGATGCACCTGAGGTGTCCTAACTATACACCACGAGGAGGCGGGCAGGCTCCCGAGCCCAGTCAGAACCCCGGCGTCACTGGGGGCAGAACGGCTTCCTCAGAGGTTTTGGTGAATGAAGCGTGGACTGGCCTGTTCTCAGGGCTGACAGGGCTGGGCCAGCCTGGAGAAGCCATTCAAGGATTTCTTCTGTGGCCACTTTCTCTGCGGTGCTGGGTAGACAGGTGATGAGGAAGAGAGTAACGAGTCGTTAAGAATGGATGAGGGTGCCCAGCCAACGTGGCTCAGTGGTTGAGTGTTGACCTATGAACCAGGAGGTCACGGTTCGATTCCAGTCAGGGCACATGCCCAGGTTTTGGGCTCGATCCCCAGTAGGGGGCGTGCAAGAGGCAGCCGTTCAATGATTCTCTCTCCCTTCCTCTTTTTCTATTTAAAATATAAATATATATTTTAAAGAAAAGAATGGATGAGGATTATTAAGTGGTTGTGATGTCTTATTAGTTCTGAGTTTTCTAGACAGGGAACAATGGTAGGGATATTAGAGGCAGAAGAACAATACGATGCTGCCATTTTCCTGTTCTTGGCAACTTTCTCAGCCTTGTATGCATTTCTTTGTCTGTACAGTGAGGATCATAATAATTCTTGCTTCCTTGGGTATTTGCATGACTTAACTGTTAGAACAGTGTTAGGTGCATAGAGAATGCCCAGTGGATATTAGATATTATTGGTTTTGCTCATGGGTGGTGATAGGGGGCCTTAGAGGGTCCAGCTGCTCGTGGGCTCCACTGAAGGCCTGAGGTTGGATGAGGTTGAGTAGAAAAGTTGCTGGAAAGAGATATAAACTGTGACGAGGGGAGAGTAATTGAAAGTGAACCTGGATCACTACTAAGTCCAAGGGCAGGAATGGTTCCAAGAGAGTAAGGTGAGGAGGAGAGGTCAGGGAACAGAGAGAGCTCTGGACGGGTGGGATTAACAAGACTTGGACACAGACCAAAACAGAAAGACGACCACTTATTGAGCATCTACTCTATTCTGGATGCAAGCCGGGTACTTTGTGCATAAGATCTCACTTAATTCTCACAATCAAGCAAGATCTAGATAATTGTTCCTACTTTGCAGTGAGAAAGCAGAGGTCTGAGAGGTGAAATGCTGTGCAGAGTCCCAGAGCTAATGGGCTTTGATGCTGGGTCTGTCTCCAATGAGTTCAATTTTCTTTTCTTTTTTAAATATATTTTTATTGATTTCAGAGAGGAAGGGATAGGGAGAGAGAAAAACATCAATGATGAGAATCATTGATCGGCTGCCTCTTGCACGCCCCCTACTGGGGATGGAGCCCGCTGCCCAGGCATGTGCCCTTTCCGGGAATTGAATCGTGACCTCCTGGTTCATAGGTCGATGCTCAGCCACTGAGCCATACCAGCCGGGCTCCAATTTTCTTCCTAAAAAGAAAAAGACCCATTATAAAGTAAGGTCTGCCTGTGGGAAACATAAGTACAAACAAAACAAAACCCACAATGAAACATGTTTCCTTTCTACTTCTTCCCTGGCCTCATTCCCTAGGGCAGTGGTCGGCAAACTGTGGCTCGCGAGCCACATGTGGCTCTTTGGCCCCTTGAGTGTGGCTCTTCCACAAAATACCGACTTCTGCGCATGGGCCATGAAGTTTCAATCGCACTGTACATGCGCTCCCGCACATGGTATTTTGTGGAAGAGTCACACTCAAGGGGCCAAAGAGCCGCATGGGGCTCGCGAGCCGCAGTTTGCCAACCACTGCGGTAAATCACCCCCAATGATTTATTCCTAACCTTCCCTGAGATATTATTTGGGCATGGACAAGCATAAGTGTAAAATACACACATTTTAATGTATAAAACCATTTTTAATAACACACATGCTCTTTACTCTTGTACCTAAAGATACATCTTGGCGATATTCCTGTATCGGTACAAAGAGCACACAGCGAATGCCCCTCACGCCTGAGTCTATTCCACCGTAATTTTTCAGCCATCCTCCTCAGTGAGCATTTAGCTTCTTTCCATTGGTTTTTTTCTTCTTCTACACTGTTGTGATGAATAGCCTTGCTTATATCTCTGGATATATGTTTGAGGTCGTTCGTAGGATAAATTCCTAAAGGTTAAATCAAAAGATTGAGAGCATTTTTGTGTGTATTTTAGTAGATATTACTAAACTCAAGAACTGGTGCGGTTTTCCACCATTTCAGAGCCCCCCTCCGCATCCTCCCCTCCTCTGCCCTGTTGTTAGCTGTGCAGGAGGTTGGCTTGTTGGGGGTTAAGGGCATGGATTTGGGAGCTAGAAATCCTTCCTCCTTGCTTGCAAGCTGCTTTGAGATGCTTTGATAGTCCCACACCTTATCTTCTTGTAGAATAAGAAAGGTCATCTGAATTTATCGAGTCGGTTATCAAGGAGAGGGGCGGCAGTTCACCAATTCATCGTTTATGTCGTGTTCTCCGTTGCAGTGCTGCTGTTTTAACAGGGAAAACAGGATGAATGGATGTGTATTATCATCCCTCCCCAGCCCAGGAAAAGTTTGCCATTGTTTGCTCAGCATCCCCGCCCTCCCTCCTCTGACCCCCAAAACATGTATTATGCAGAAGGAAGAATTCAGTTGGGGGGGTGGGAAACCAAGAGATGGGGTTGGAGATTTATTTAGGAAGAAACAGTGAACAGAAGAGGAAAGAAAAGAGAGGAGGACATGCCGGCAGCGTGGGGGCCAAGTGTTTGACTAAGAATTGAGAATCGTGGGGCGGTTAGGAGAGGAATCGCTTTGGGGCAAGTACCGAATGGAAGAGTGCGAGGAAGTGAGGAAGGGAGCTTTAAATCTGGTGCTGCCATTTACAAATTGGGAGTCTCTCTGAGAGAGAGGTAAATACTGGGCTTGCTTTTTTTGCACCTCTGATTGCTAGATGGGGGGAGATGGGACCTTGCAAACTCAGGGGTTCAATTCTACACCAGTAACGCTTTCCACGATATCTCATTCTTATTCCGGCGGGGGCCTCAGGACATTCTTATCCCTTCGGCACCCCAAGAATCCCACCTCCACCAACAACAGATGGGGACACATAGCGCTCCCCACCGATGACAGTGTCATCGGGTTAGCATTTTATTAGTGTTAATGCAAGGGGTGGCTTCATTTGCACAATATGCCTTTCAGCCTCTCGGGAGTGGACCCCAAATTCATGGTCACCCCACATTTTTCTGGAGAACCGGACTGTGTCTCTGCGCGGGGTGGGGGGGGGGAGCAACACATCAGCTCTTAAGAACCGATACAGGAGACCGGAGCTGGCCTGCGCCTGTGGGTGCAGCGGCCTGGGGGTGAGGAAGCTGCTGCTGCCCAGAAAGGGTGCGCAGGCGCAGAGAGATGAGATCACAGAATGCGACAGGGGCTCGCTCTTGAGGGATTTGAATGTCCAGCGGAGGAATCTGGTTTGATGATAAAGACACCAAGAGCCTGGGAGGGGTTTGGAGTAGATACGCCTTCCAAGAAAATCACTCCACTGCCGGGGGCATGATGCAGTAGAGAAGGGGTGAGGACAGCGGGAAGAGGTGGGCTGCACAGGTGAGATGGGTGAACTCAGAGAGGAGCTGGTACAAACACCTAGAAGCTAATTGGATGTGGAGGTTGAGAAAAAGGGAGGATCCCAGGATGCCTCTGTGGTTTCCAGTGTGAGCGACCATTTCCCATGGTCGGTGACCAGTATCCACCCAGAGCAGAGAGTCCCAAGACCATGTACAAATTCTGCAGCCCCAGGAGACAGTTCTGGGTCCCCTCTTCTCAGGGGCTGCCACCGAAGAACCTGTGTCCTGAAGTTCATTGCCTCGGCCAGATACTCACAACTGCATTCTTGCCTCCCCCTTATCCCCTCCCCCTCCTCCTCCAGGGAAGCAAGCTGCCAGCCCCTCCCAGGGCTCCCTGAAATGAGCTCTGCGCCCACCCCATTCCCAAGCCCTGGAAGGGAAACCTGCCCAGGCGCCAGAGCCCCACGCCAGGGACACGCAAGTCCCTGTGACCATGATTGATTTGGATAAACGTTGGTTGGAGAAACGTCAGAGAGTGAGCACTCCTCAGTGAATTAGAATCGGCCCTGTTGAGTCTGGGTCACTTGAGTTTCAGATTTGGAGACAACTTCCCAGGGTCGTAGAGAAGGGGAGAGAGTGGGCTGGCAGAGTCGTGGACTCTCAGAGCACCAGGGATGCTGACGCTCGCCAAGAGCAATCTCCGCATCCTGCTGCTGCTTCTACCTTGGCGGGTGAACAGGGCTGAGAACTCCAGGGAGCAACGGAGCCTTGTTTTGTTTGTTGTTCACGGGACCCAGAGAAAAAGCAGCTGTTCGCTGGGACAGTTTGACAGAGGCCCGAGCTTTGGCACCCATGTCAACTAGACATGGGGACAGGTTCCAGCTCGATCATATACCACGGGGCCTGAGTCCAGACACTCATCTTTCTCATCTATGAAATGCAAGGTGACGGTGTTATCTGTCTCCTCCTATATCTTGAGGCTCCAGTGGTGAAATCCTCCTATATAATAAAAGGCTAATATGCAAATCAACCGGACAGCAGAACGACCGGTCGCTATGATGCACACTGACCACCAGGGGGCAGGCACTCAACGCAGGAGCTGCTCCCGGGTGGTCAGTGTGCTCCCAGCACACTCAGCCAGAAGCCGGGCTCACGGCTGGCGAGCGCAGTGGCGGTGGCGGGAGCCTCTCCCACTCCACAGAAGGATGTCCAGCTGCGGGGATGTCCGGTGGCGGGGAGTGGGCCTACGCGGTCAGTCAGACACCCCCCGAGGGCTCCCAGACTGCGAGAGGGTGCAGGCTGGGCTGAGGGACCCCCGAGTACACGAATTTTGTGCACCAGGCCTCTAGTAATATATAAAATGCATTTAAGCAACATTGGCTTTTGAGCATCAGCTGTGTACCAGGACCAGGCTCCCTGTTGATTGCAGTAGATCACAAGCTCTCCACGCCCAGCAGGCAGCCTTGACTTGGTGCGTGCAGACTCCACGCCCGGAGCTCTCACTTATGACCTGTGACCTCAGTGGAAGGCTGAGAGGTGAGCCCAGCATCTTTTCTCTGTAGAACAGAAGTTCATTCAGGGATGGGACAGACGGATGCTCCGCCCACTCGTGCCAGCCCTTAGTTACCGAGTACCACTGCACAGCCTAACAACCCTCCCTTGCTCCTTGGAGAGAAACTATCTTACATCACTGGGTTGTGTTTTTGTTGTTGTCGGCAGGTGGTTTTTTGTAACCTCATTATCTCATTCTGTTCTGTTTACCAGTGTTGGGGAGAGCCATGTTCTGGTCTAGGTTGGGGTCTCTGTGACCTGGATCTTTAAAGAGAAATGTGTCACCTCTGATCCTATGAGAGTCCGGTTGCTAAGGAGACCACTGTCATATTAGCTCCGTAAACACTGAGGTGCTTGATGCGTGGGAGGAGAGGCTTTCTCCTTTGAGGAAGGAAACCCTGTCCCTTCAGACTGAAGGAGGAACGCCATCCTGGGGACTGGGGTTGGCGAAGCGGATCAAACCGCTCTGCAACTCTTCATCTTCCTGTCGGTCTCAGGCTGGGAAGGAGGAGGGGCAGATGGGGAAGCTCTGTGGGCATTTTTCAGCTAATCAACAGCTCTAGACTCCCGATGGTTACCTCTGGGAACCTGGTGCCTTATACATTAGAGCAGGGGATTAAAAAAACACACAGGAGAAAATAAAGAAAAACAAAATCAGGAGAGTCCATTTAGGAGCAGTACACGCCTCCGTGTAGCTCGGTTAGGGAAGCAGGCTCCTGGTGAGGCGAGGGCTTGGCTGTCAGGCCGGCTTGGAAATGCAGACAGCAGCCCACACCCCGGGAGGCCCCGATTCTGGGCCTGAGATGAGCTCCCTGTCTGCTTGGGAAAAGCAAAGCGAGGGCGTTCATCTCTTTCCCGATGGATAGCAGCACTGGATGAATGAAAGTGCCTCTGTATGTGTTTCTTGCATGAAATATTTATCAAAGGAGAATCAAGATGGACTGACCAGGTGCAGAAACAGGACTCCGGGTGGGTGAGTTTTTAGTTCTCTGTGCTCACAAGTTATGCAAGGTGCAGCCAAGTCTGGACACACCCACCCGCGGTCGGTGGAGGTTCTGAGTTCTGAGGTCAGTCTCTGCGGAGCTAACATGGAACAAAGGGACTCAGTTTCTCCACCAGCTGTGGCTCATGGGATCATAAATCCCTGGGCTGGGGATGCTGGACGGAGGTACAATGAAGAGACCACCCAACAACTTCCATTTTCAGAAAGGGCTGGGAGCCAGAACGGGTCCATCACCTGCTCAAGGTCAGAGGCCACAACTAGAAGCCACGCATCCTCACCCCCAGCCTCATCTACCTCTCACGCCAGGAGGGCTGTTGGTTTATGTGACGGTTTTAAGCGTCTCCATTGAATTTACCCAAGGTCACGGCGTCACGAGATCTCCCCTCCAATTGCGCCACAACAATGCTGAGCTGATGAATCAATTCCTGCCTCATTTTTCCCCCATTTCCCTCGCCCTCACAGCACTCAGCATCTCTTCTACTAACAACCTCGGCTCCTCCTCAGCCCTCCCCTCCCTGCAATTCCTGTTCCGGCCAATCCCTGCCGAGTGAGACAGGGTGATGGACAGGCGGGGAAGGAGGGGGGGCGGGAAGGTGGACAGCTCCCCAGGAAGACTGCAATCGGGTGGCCTTTCAGTGACATGCACACACAAAAAGATCTGAACAGAATGGCTTTTTCAAACAGCATCAATAGAAAACCACGGTGCCCGCGTGCTCCCGGGTCTATAATGAACGCGCTTGCCCTTCCTAACAACACTTTAAGTCGGTAATTGGCCCAACAGGGGACACGAACTGTACATTGAGTCACAGAATCGGACAGAAAAATCCCAGGATGTTTCACCTCCCGCCTAGAGGGCTGCTGTGTGCCCTGCGGAGACGTGTTCCCGGCATTCGGAGGAGCGCAGCCCTTCGGAATAAAAAAGGGCTTTAGAGGACAACCATCCCCGGGAGCCCGGCCGGCCTTTCCCACATCACAGGGCTCTTTGATGTGTGCCCCCACCCCAGTCGCATTTTTGAAGGATGCAGCCAGCAAGCTAAACTGCTCCCATCACCTCTGAGCAAGGAGGTTTGCCACAGAGCAGCCACGGATCTATATGGCTAATGATCACTCTGTTCATGGGAGGCCTCTAAAAGATCCTGGCCCATCCCACCTACAGTAATAATAATGTCAATAACAGTGTGACTCATTGGAAGGGATTAAGCAAAAGAAAACAAAAAACAAAACAAAACAAAAAACAATAACCTCATAGACACAGCAAGGGGATGACCAAAGGGGAAGGGGGTGGGGCGGGTAGGAGAGGGTGAAGGGGATAAATGGTGACAGGAGGAGACTTGACTTGGGGTGGTGAACACACAATATATCATACAGAGGAAGTATTGTAGAATCGAACACCTGAAACCTATATAATTTTATTAACCAATGTCACCCCGATAAATTCAATAAAAACTAAAAAATATACCTGTAGGACTTATTGGAAGTCTCCTGGGTCCCAGCCAAGGGATTTACAAACCTCCTCTTCTTTAATCCTCCCTAGACTGTCATTTCACAGTTTGGGAAACTGAGGTACAGAGTTCTGTAACGTGCCCAACTCAGCTCCCAACTTGGGTTGGTCTGACCACTGAGCCACTCTTCACCACTGATGCTGCGGCCTTTTTGTGAAATGTCGGCCGTCGTTTGAGGGATGTCCACCAGTTTCTTCACAAGCTGCTGTTGCAAGGTTGGAGGCTCCAAGTTCAGCATTTTTGTTTTGGTCTCAACTTTTCCCTTAATTCTTAAAGCAGTGGAGGTCCCAAGGGGATTAGAAACTTGCTGAGTATCAACCCCACTAATTAGCAGCAATGCTAATTTTCAATCCTTGCTTTTCTCACTCTGGGCTGTGAGCTCAGCTTCAGCCAGTAATAATGGAACACCTATCACAGGGACAGTAGATAAGTATCACGCATATCATCACTCTCCCAGCCTCTGTCTGCTGCAGACATTACTAATTGATCGTGGAGCTCTTCCCTGCTGAGCCTGGGCAAGTTGTGACTCCAGGCAAGTCCTCCCAACCAAGTGGATTTGGCAAATGAGATAAACCCTATTGACTGTTGTCACCAGGCACCGCACTATTCCAGGCCCTCCGAGGAATGAGTATCTGCTATCAAAAATGTGATCGGTCCAAAGTCGTTTCTTTCAAAATTCTAAGGAAGACCAACTTCTAATGCTGGTGGGTTCTGGAGGCAGATAAACAACGTCATGAGTTGACTTCCATACCCCGATCGCAAGAGAAACCAGAATGGGAGTGGGGCTGGCACCATCCTGAGGGGATGGAGTGAGCAGGGGAAACTGGGTAGCTGGAGGGCCAGTCAATATGAGACGACCATAACCTGAAGGTAACCTGTGAGTGCATGAAGCCAAGGAGAGGAAAATGCAGTCTGACCAAGAGGGAAGCTGAGATGGACAGCTGAGTGAGAAGGTGGCATGCACTGGGTTTCAGGGACAAAGCTGAGATTCGAAGGTTGATGAAACCGGTGAAAAGATGTGAATTATCTATAAATTAAAGCTCTCCAGACAAGATAGCTCTTCTGTTTGCCCCACCCCCACCCCATTTTCATGGCGGCCATAGAAAAGGGAGGGTAATAATCAGGAAGTAAGGGTAATATAATGTCAGCCCCCGCCCCCTCGTGGCTGGCGGTACAAAAGGGGGAGACAGTGGTGGATGCCATGTGGTCAACAAATTCCACCAGGACCCATCCAACCCAGCAAGTCTGTGTCATGTTGCTACTGTACCTCCCTCAGGGCCATGGCTACTGGGCTGATGGATGGGCCTCCATGGCATTATCAAAGAGAGTGAAAAGAACAAAGGGAGGAGGAGCAAAATGCAGAGCAAAAGAGATGGAGTGAGTTCTCAATCTCAAACAGGGCAACCCTGGGGCATATGCAAATGCCACCATGACTATTTCCCTCTGAAATTCCAAGAAAGGAGGAATTTTCTAGGACATTCTAGATGGGTTACTTTCTAGAAAAGTTTGTCTTCCAGGGAGGGATTCTACTTCTTAGACGTGTCAATGTTTAGCGCCGAATCCGTCCCCAGGAAGGGGAGGGAGCTCTGGCTGGGCATTGGCTGCGCCCTGAGCTGGGGGCCCTGGGGACAGCATCTCCATGGGCGAAGCGGCTTCTGTGTGTGTGCACTGCTTAGGGCCAATTGCAAGTCGACTCAGTTGCCACTGCCTGACTACATCCATCCTCTAGCCCAGCGGTTCTCAACCTGTGGGTCGCGACCCCTTTGGCGGTCAAACAACCCTTTCACAGGGGTCGCCTAAGACTATCCTGCACATCAGATATTTACATGACGATTCAGAACAGTAGCAACATTACAGTTATGCAGTAGCAACGAAAATAATTTTATGGTTGGGTCACAGCATGAGGAACTGTATTTAAAGGGCCAGAAGGTTGAGAACCACTGCAAGTCTAGCCATTCTATTACTCTGTCCCAGAGACAGAATTAGCCTCTTGGCTAATGAGGGAGCAGAGCTTCTTCGCTGGTGGTTCCTAATGCAAAATTCCAAATCAACCCCCAACTGTTCAGGCTTCCCTGCGCCTGGGGCTCTTGGGGAAAGAAATTGCATGTTGTCCTAGAGAAGGCTGGAGGTGGGGTGTGGGTCCAGGCGGTTGTGGGGGAAGCCCTTTTAAGCCTAAGAATATGTGTTAATGGTTCTTTGATTAGCCTGATGATCTGAGTAGCTCAGGATTCTGACTCAGCCTGATGATCTGAGCAGCTCAGGATTCTGACTCTGTTGGGAGAAGCACCTCCTGGGTGTCAGGTGCAAAGATGCTACCTGTATCTCAGGTCATCCTGGCTGGCCAAATCTGGTCCAGAGTTGTTCAGACAAATAAAGTTTTATTAGAACGCAGCACATTTGGTTTCTATCTGGTCCGTGGCTGCTTCAGTAGCTGAGTTGAATCGTTGCAACAGGGACCGAATGGCCCAAAGAACCGACAATATTCTTCCCTCACCTCCCCCCCCCCGTCCCCCGGCTTTTTACAGGACAAGTTTATTGATCCCTATCCAGGGGGATGTCTGGGAAACCACACAATCTTGTATTTTGAAGCTGGATTCTGTACTGGTCCATGACCTCTCCTGCCTTTTTTTCTCCCCGCTCATCCCAACCCCTGCTCTGTGCAGCAAAGCAGGAAATTGAAAAGAGGCTGATTCCTGTGAATGCGTTTGAGGCTCCTGGGTCAGTTGGCTTCTGTCTGTGTCCAGCATGACAATGATAGGAGACTGAGGAGGGAAGGAAAGGTTACGCGCACACACACACACACACACACACACACACACACACACACTGATCATCTCCAGTAACAACTATGTCCCCTTCGGTGGCCTCAGGTTCTGCTGGGGACCCCAGACCCTGGCCTCTGGTAACACTGTCTCCCCCTTTAGTACCGCCAGCCACGAGGTGGCAGGGCCTTCCGGCTGTACTATTTCTCTCTGGGACATCTCACTGTTTCCAAGCCATAGAGCTCTTTGTTTTCCTGGCTGAGTCCCAGGTTCCAACAGGAAAGTCCCGTTAAGGTCCGTGATAGGCTTTCCACAAGAGCTGTGAGCACTCGGAATGCTCAGTGGCTCTGTTCTACCAGCTGAGGAATCCTTGCTAGGAGCCCGGTTCCTCCGCCCTCACCAGATGAATGCCAATCGCAATGCTTCAGTGCCGCTCTCCTGCCCACGGTGAGATGGGCTCCCTAAGGCGGCACCACTACAGTTTCCGACTTCTGGCTTTGTGTTTTGTTTCTCAGGGTGTCTTGTTTTTTGCAGCTCCAGCACCTCCACGCACTCTGCCCCGACCCTCCGCAGCCAGACAGCCACCTGACACTCCTAGCTTGTTCCTGAGCTGCTCACACCCTCAGCATACCTCTTCCCAACTCCAGCCTCGTGGCCCAGTAACACCAACTTCACGCCTGCCTCTGATTGTTTGGGTCTGGTGTTCTTGGCATTTGAAATTTGGCCCGCCCTAGCCCATGTGTATTTTTATTTTTTTTATTTTTTTAAATGATACTGAAAAACAAAACAAAAAGTATCTGAGGTCAAAACATTTTAGGAAATGCTGGGTTAAGCAAATGAAAAGAGGTCTCTTTCCTGCAGGACTTCTCAGTGCCTTTACAATTACAGGACAGTTGAGATTGCAGTATTTTTAAAGCTAAATTGAGCATGGAACTTTTCTTCTCTGTGTGTGGACCATCTCATTGGGGCTTGGGGTCCGTGACACATTGTTTGACATGATGAAAGTTTGTCACTCTGTCTGTGTAGCTCCCATCCTTCCCCCACCCCACTTCTGCTGCTGACAAGATACCACTCTGTAGTCAGACCCCTTTCCATCCCGTGTGGGTGGGACTGACCCCCTTGCCACTGTCTCCAGCAACAGGATGGAGGCTGCGACCCAGACCTGTCCACAGGGATGAAGTGAGGATGAGAGTGTGGTCCAAACTGGACCAATCAGAGTCCTTGCTAGGACTTCTCCGGCAAAGGTCTCCGGAAAGACTTGTTCTTTCTGCCACCGGCGATGTTGAGTTGCAAGGATGTTAGTGGTCCAGGGGGTCAAATGTCTAGCAGTGGGGAGAGAACCTTTCAGAGTAGAAACCCAAGCCAAAGCCAGAGGGAGACATGAGCGATGGAGAGAGAGCAGAACCCTGAAGCTTGTTCATGCCCCTGACTTCTTAATGGCATGAGCTAATACATCCTACCACTGTTTTTACAATTTCATCTTAGTTTGAGTTCAGTTCACTTTTTCTCTCTCACCAATGACACATACCTGACTAATTGGTGGAGAACATATAGCCTCGTCTGGATCAACATGTCTCATGCCACCTGGAGTCGGAATCCCCTTTCAGTTCCTAAGCCCTTGGAATTCAGTCCCCAAGGTCCAGCCCCATGGCTGGTGTTCTGGTCTGCCCACTTCAGGTTCCCTGAAGAGAGAAGGCTGTATAGAAGCAAGGGGTTGATCAAAGACCAGGCAGATGGAGCAGGGCAAGAGCACGGTGTAGTCTCCATCCATAATTCTTCTTTCAAACGCTATCTTTCTCTTCACAGCCTCAGCATCCTGGGAATTAGCCATATGCAAACCCACTGGGTAAGGTCTTAGGGACACGGTCACCCAGCCCTGTGCTTCCCCTTGGATCATGTCCTGGTTCTGTGTTTGTTCTAAAATGTCTCCATTCCCTGCCGTTACGCTGTTCCAACAGCAAAGATCATTGGTTCCAGCCCTGGAATAATTTACTGGGTGCAACTAGAAAACAACATATGTTGACTTGAATGATATTCAGATTTATAAACGAGAGACTCCAAGGCCTTCCAGCTGAGTGGCAGCGTTAATTCAGAAATTACTCATGTGGAATGGCAGAAGTGCCGAGAATACAGGTGTAAACAAGTGGCAGAAACAAGAAGAGCCCGATGCGTGGCGAGAACAATGAAAATATCACCATTCAGGCTCAGCGCCATTCAGCGTCGGGAAAGAGCCTCCACAGATAATCTTGCTGTCACAAACCGCCCTCTGAGCGGGCAAAGGTGACTAGTCCCATTTTGCAGAGGAGATCATGGAGGCGGCCAAACATAGGAAGTGACTTGCCCAAGGACATTACTGGGAGGGGAACACCAGGGCTTGAATGAGGGATGCCTGGCCCTGGCCCAGTTCTCTTTGCACACTACCTCACAAGGCTACATTGGCTGGTTCCCATCTGTGGTCCGCCTGGGACTCTATTTCCCCTTTCTCCAGCCAGTGGATACATTGAGTCTGCCCTTCATCCCCGCCCCCAACTCTGAAGTTTACCCCCCAACAAGTGTGCTACCATTAGCCTCTTCAGTTGCCACCTGTGAAAGCTGATTGTAGATTCCAACTCAGACCATCGAGGGTCAGAAAATAGTGTGATGGTGACTTGGGCTCCCCCCACCCCCCAGTCATTCATTTCTTGATTTGGTAGCTTTGGACCTGTTATGGCACCTTATCCAATCTAAAAGTACTTTTTCGGAGGAGAGTAAAGTATTTCAAAGATAATCCTTGAAATCATGGTGTACATAAGTAAATTGTGTCACTCTTAACAGACCCAGCCAACTTCATTAAGATGAGCTAACAGCCCCTAATAAGGACAGCAGCCATCAGTTAAAATATTAATTATTCTTAACTGATAGTGTGGGCATGTGTGGCACATATCTGTCCGGTCTGATGTTCCCTTGGGGCACCATCTTCTTCCCCACTCTCAGGTCATGGAATCCAATGGGACTGGGGCACCTCTCTCTTTTTCCCTTCCACCCAGGTTCTAAGTGTGTCACATGACCCAGACACGGCCAATCAGAGCATTTTATCCTCTGCCTCCTGGGATTGGTTTTGGCCACAGGGATTGGTTTAGGGAAGAGTAATGGCTTAAGTTGGTCCAATGAGAGTCAGCCCTGGGACTTTGGCTGAACTCTCGGGACTCCTAAAGTGTGTCTGTGGTCCCAATTGTACCCTGTGGCACCTACCTAGGAATGGAGTCAGCACTTCGCCTTCAGGAAAGTAGACCTGAGAAAAAAAGAATGTGGGTAGCAAAACAAACCAAGAATTGCTGTCAAATTGCGGCGAACGCCCAGCCACAGCTACACCTAAAGCTCATGCACCTTGCTATATGGCCACCAATGCATCTTGGTTTGTTTAACGTATTTTGAATTGAGTTCCTGTCATTGGCAACCAAAAGAGTCCTGATGAATATATCTAAGACCAGTAACATGTAGCCCGGTGCTAAATCATGACAGGTGGTCAATAGTCAGTAAATATTGTTACTAATGGTCTAGCTGACAGCTCCTGGGACCTTTTATGGGCCAAGCACATTGAGTTACATGAAGTGCTGAAACAGCCATGACGTACTTGAAGGCTTGGATTCCAGTCCTGGCTTCATCCCTTGAATGTGATCTTGGCTAAGTCACTGCTACTGCCCGAGCCTCCGTCTCCCTCCTTTGTAAGAAGATGAAGATGAACGTTGCAAATTGGTTGTGGGCTAGATGCAGCCCTTCTTGGGGTGTCTCTTGGCCCGCACAGTATTTTACAATTTAGGAGAGTTCATATGAAAAGTTGAGTGTCCAGCTCCTTTAGGAAAATCAGGAGTCCACCTCCACAGGGCCCTCTGTGGCCACATTGGATTGACAGGCAGGTTTGGGGAGGGGCATATGCACTCTGAGTCACCCTCCTCCTCCCCCTCCCCCCTCATTCTGTGAAACCAACTCAACAAGAGTCCGAAGCCTTTGCTAGAAATGGATGATAGAGGCTAGTTCAAGGGTCTTAGAGTTTGCAAACTGGGAATACAGCCAGCCCCAAACCCAGAAGTGTTTCCAAGAAGACAGGAAAGTAGAGAGTTCTTATAGGAAGAAAGTACATTCTTGCCTGGCCTGCATGGCTAAGTGGTTGAGCATTGACCTATGAGCCAGGAGTTCCCGGTTCAGTTCCCGGTCAGGGCACATGCCTGGGTTGCAGGCTTGATCCCCAGTGTGGGGCGTGCAGGAGGCAGCCCATCCATGATTCTCTCTCATCATTGATGCATCTCTCTCCCTCTCCTTTCTTCTCTGAAAATCAAACATTGTTTTTAAGAGTACATTCTTGGGAACACTCGGTCCTGCATCCTTAGCCCTGGGATGGGTTTGTGACAGTTGTCAGTCAGCTGCCAGGTGGCCTGGATGATGGATGTCAGGTGGTCTGGACACGTGAGTCCTTCAGGAAAGTTATCACGGGGTAACCTGAGGTCTGATGTATATCCAGGCATTGAGACAGAACAGCCAAGTTCAAGAACTCTAAGCTCCCAAGCTAGTCAGAACAAGAGCAGTCTCTCCTCATAGTGTAATGGTTTCCCCATCTTCTCTCCCCCCTCCATCTGCTGCTGCTGCCACAAAAAGTTTGGGTTTCCCTGACCAAAGGTTCTTTACTTTCCGAGAAGTCAGGACACACCCTTCATGGCCCAGACATGGAAACCAGATAGGAAAACACCACCCCACCAGGGATGCAATCCGTGTTCTAACCTCTCCAAGGTCATGGGGGCATTCAGGGACCAGAGAGACAGCGGTCAGGAGGCAGAGACCAGCCAGATGGTCTTTCTTTGCTTTTCAGGAAGACCAAAAAAGTCCCCCTCTCCAGGCAGTCTCCCCCACGGGCACTGACGTCCCCCTTCCCAGAGGGGCCACTTCAGACAGGAGAGGGGGCCAGCCAGGAAGCCGAGAAGCAAGCAGCACTTCCTGGTGCTGACTATTCTCTTCTGTGTAAATAATCGCCTGGAGGGGTTGGGGGAACAGCTCAGGGCTGAAGAGCTAGAAACGCAGAGGGAGGTGAAAGGGGTGCAGATTCGCGGTGTCCTGGGAACCGTCCTGGGGGAAGCAGGCCCAGGTTCCTACTTCCTGTGTGGTGACACCCAGTCTGGGTCTTTCAAAGCCCCCGGCGGCGGTGCTGCGACGAAATCCTGGTGCTGGGAGCTGGCACGGGGGTAATGCCACAGAGGGGCTGTGCCGGGAGAAGCAGGGAGTCTGAGTGCAGCAGGCACAGGGGCCACCGGGCCAGGCTTGGAACCTGACCCCACCGCTGAGTCTAAACGGGATGAGGGGCCGGTTTCTGGACAGAGGCGGGCTCGCCTTTTCTGCTTTCGGCCCCGAAGGCCAACGAGACCAGGGTCCGGAGGCCCCAGAGGGGCAGCGAGAAGAGTTTGGGGAGAAGGAACAGCAGACTCGTGGAGCCAGGGACACAGGAAGCGGGGAGAGGCGGCCAACAGATGGCCCAGGTCTCAAGCAGCTCAGGGAGACCCCATCATTGTGTCCTGGGTGCAGAGGGCGTTGCAGTCCCTCCCCAGAGGCATGGGAAGGACAGGCGGGCGGGTGTTCGGCCTCCGGGCCTGGCAAAGCCAGTGAGTGGCGTCGGGGGACTCTCTGCCCGCTGTCTGCTCTTCTCCGCCTGACAACGGGCCCTTTGTTGGCCTGGCATTTGGAGGCACCCGCGGAGGACATTTAGGAGAAAAAATGAGAAACAGGACACCCGGCCGCACACAAAAGACTCTTTGCAGCCAGGGGTGTGTGCACCTGGTGGGCAGAGGAAGAAAACCGTGCATTCAGCGGGGGGACACTCCCAAGCGATGCAACCAAGTAAGATGAGACTGTATTGTCTTATCGGCGACCTGGGGAAGTGGGATCCCAAAGATCCTTCCGGAACCTCTCGTAGGCACCGGAGCCCTGGAGCCTTGTCTTTGTGTGAGGGGCGGGGGCTTCCTCCCCTCTCACACATCAACAGACAGGTGAGCCTTGATGTGTAGGCGGCGTTGAATTGTGGGGGCTGGGAGCCCCGGCTGCCAGGCAGGGCTGTTGTGGTGGCATCTGATGAGTCTCTCTGGTCCCATCCATCAAGGGCAGTAAGAAAGGGTGGCAGGATGGGTCTCCGGGGGATTGTGGGCTGAGCACCAAGGGTTATTGATGAAGGTGCAGATTCAGCACAGGCCCCGTGGGTACTGTGCATTTCCTGCGCTGGGTGAGCCTATGGAATTTGCTGGCGGGGGGCGGGGGTGGGGGATAAGATTGTTCAGCGTAACCCAAACCCTGACCCCTAACACTAACCCTAACCCTAGCCCTAAGCCCAAGCTCAGAACCATTCAATACTGTGGCTGTGTGGCCTCTGACATCGCTCCATTGCGCCAAGCTTTCATCACTTCATTTGCAAAAGGGAGTTAGCAACCACCTAGGTGACTGTGAGAACACAGCATCCCCTGTGTAGCGCCTGGGAGAGAGTCACCAGTGCTGGTTCTGTCTCCTCCCGCCCCAACCCTTACTCCCTGCACGAGTCCTACTGCTCTCTGTCTGCTTGCCCATCTACAAAACGAGGGGCTGATTTTGAGACTCCCAGAATCCTCTTGGGCTGGCATCATCCATCAACGAATGAGCTGTTCTCTGGAGCAGTCTTTTAAAATCCCGCCACCCTCTGCTCACTTAAAAACAAGGCTGTGCGTGTTGCACAAGGAGAGGGAGGTGAGAAGGTGCTCCAGCCCTTCCCAGGCACTGATCCTGGAGAAAGGCGGGTCAGAGTGTTGAAAAGTTCTCTGTTTCCCTGAGGCTCCAAAGCTTAGGTGTCACCAGCCCGTCTAGCAGGGAGCACAGTCTGCATAAGAAAACAGATGTCAAACTCGCGTCCACTGTTGCCGTCTGGTCCTCCTCCACAGGAACATCAGTTCTTTCTCAGGGGGTGTCTCCCCCAACCACGACCGGGAATGTCTGTGGCGTAGCAGGTGGTCCTGCCCGCTAACCGCGCACGAGCCTCTGGCTGTGGCTGCCACGGAACACCGGCCTCCTAACTGATGAGTCTGACCCGATGCGAGATGTGGTCACAGTGATAAAACGGAAACACGTTGGGTCATGCGCGGAGGGACAGAGAGACGATGACAATGAGGGAGGGAGGGAGAGGGTGACTGGGCTGGCGCTCCTCTGGGGTGACATCTCCCTGTCTCTCCTGGCAGAGTCCCCAGGCCATCAGCGCCAGGCAGGGAGCTCCATTCTCCACAGGGCGACCAGAATCGCCTGACAATAGCCCTCGTATGCTGGGAACTCTTCAGTGGCTTCTCTTTGCCTCCAGCCAAAGCCTCCATATCTTATTGTAGATTTCACCTTCCTCTTTGGCCTCATCTTGTTGCCACCAGCTGCCTCTTTGACCTTGACCCAGGTCCTCTCTCGCTCACCTGCAGACCTTTGCATGTACTGTCTTTCTCCCCCTAGAGCTCCCTCTCGCCGTCCAAATAAATGCTTGGCCAGCTTCCATCACAAGAGGTGGGGTGGTGGCTGGTTCATGCTTGGGCTCAGCAGCCTAAGGGCCTGCGTTCAAACAGAGCTTTGTCACTTTCTAGCTGTGTGGCTTTGGGCAATTGACTCACCCTCTCTGATCCTTAGTTTTCTTGTCCCTAAAATGAGAATGACAATAATACCTCCGGCCTAAAAGAAAAGGGAGGGAGGGTTAAAGGTTAAATGAGATAGTCCTTTATCTGCCACATAGTAAGGGCTCCAAAAATGATGGTTATGATTCTTCATCCTTCAGTTTTCAGTTTAGATGCTCATCCCCTGGGAAAGCTTTTCTGACTCTCCCCAACACACGCACACTCACACGCACACATGCACGCACACATGCAAGCATGCATGCACACACATGCACTTAGAGTCCTTCCCATGTCTCCCCAAGGAGCCTGTACGTTCTCCACCTCTGCCCCCAGCATTTATCTCCAGGGCAAGCAATTACCCTTGCTGACGCCTCCTTGGGTCATGGGAATGCTGAGTGAGGCCAAGACTGTAAAGCTCTTGGGAAAGTTTCTGGTATTTAGGCAACGCTCAACAAGCCTCAGCTAACATATTTATCTTATGTCCTCCAATTCTCTTACCACGGCTGTCAAGGGAGGCCCTGCTTTTCTTCCTCATCAGCTCTAGGCAGATAGAAACTCTAGTTTGTTCATCTCTAGCCCCTGAGATGGTACTGAGCTCAGAATAGGTGCATTGGACCCATCTGGACAATTATCTATTCCTTCCTTTGGTGTTCGGGTAGAAAGACCAAGGTCAGAGCAGGCCCCGAGGCCCGGACTCAGGGAGGGAAAAGCATTTGCCCCAAGTCACACAGCTTGTCGATGGCAAAGGCACGATTGACCCAGTTCTCCTGAGTCTTGTCAGGGGCGTTCTCGGCTCCTACGGAGGCCGGACAACGAAAGCCCAGCCCCCACTGTTGTTGAAGTCTCAGCATTGCCATCCTCTGTCTAATTTCCAAAGGGAGTAAGAAAAACTCACTCCCTCTCTCCTCAATTCCCACAGCAAGCATTTCATTTCTTGAAAGACAATGGGTTGTGTGTCCTTTTCAGAAAAGCACCAATGGTCTCCCCGAATCTCAGTCACTGGCGACTTCTTTTCAAGAGAGTGATCGGCTGGGGGAAATGTGTTACGGAGCAAAAGTGACTCCTGGGAGGATGGGGGTGGGATCCGGGCAAACCCTCAGGCTCAGGTTTCCCCAAACAAAATGTCGGGTCTCCACTGTGGTTCCTGCTGTGAATCGTGTCTTTCAGGCAGCCCAGCCCTGGGCTGAGCCGTCCACGCTGATGCCCCTGGGAGCATCCTGGCCCTGTCCAGAGCGAGCATGCTCATTCTGTTCAGTCCCATGGCTCCCTGGGAGCTGCTGCAGGGGTTCTGAAAGGGTGACCTTTTTAGCGAGATGATGGTGGTGCTTAGACCAGCGGGGTGGACGTGGAGATCAATGCCGACCACCTCTTCACCTGGAGGGAACCGAGGCCCAGAGCGATTGGCATGAGATCACCCAGCAGGTGAGTGGCAGAGCCCGTGGAGATCTGTCCACTCTCCTACTGCTGGCTATTTCTGGATCCCCGCTGGCTGATGAAACCGTCATAACTGCAATAGACTTGGACTAGCCGCACACACAAATGGCCGAGTGCCCACTTAGCAATTTAGGCAGAGTGCCCATTTAGGCATCCTCGCGAGGCCTCCCTTGGCAGCCGTGGTAAGAGAATTGGAGGACATGAGATAAATATGTTAGCTGAGGCTTGTTAAGCGGTGCCTAAATACCAGAAACTTTCCCAAGAGTTTTCTAGTCTTGGCCTCAGCATCCCCATGACCCAAGGAGGTGTCAGCATCCTTTTACAGGTGGACAAACTGAAGATGACAGAGGCTTGCCCAAGGTCACAGGGTCAAGGGCGAGTGAGTTACAAATAGATAATCACTAAATGACTTGTGATCAGAGCTAAACATGGGAGCTATACTCTCACGGGCTGATGTACCTTGTCGGCGTGCTTCCCTCGTTCTATGATTGCACTTGGATCCCACAGCCCATGGGAAGCCAGCGTAGGAATTCTCTGCCTTTGACAAGTATGGATGCGGAAGCCCAGAGGAGAGAAAGGTCTGGTTCAGGTAACAGACCAAGTTGGTGTCATGTCCAAGTGTCCAGCCTCCAGCTCGGGTCTCTTCTCCACTAGACAACCAGCAAGATCCCAACAGGGTCCTGGTGACCAGAATTAGTCCAGAAGCTGAGGATTAGGAAGAGCTGCAGGGGAGAGAAATCACGCCATTGATGCCGCTCATTTGTGAGTCCTCCTTCGTGGCACAGAGAAGGGACAGTTAGGGAGGCATCTTGGATTCAGTAGAGGGGCGGTGAAGGCACCAGCGGGCCTTGCTGTGGTCCTCACGCCGTGTCCCCATTGGGGCTTCTTCTTGGTTCTCATTTTGTGGCCCAGACATCCCAACGAGTGGAATCTTCGGAGCTGAGATCCCAAAGGTCGAACCGGTGAGCTTGCCAACGCGTTCTGTAATTTTCACCCCCTTCTCCTCGCATCTCCTCCCCAACACCCCTCACACAGAGACCTGTTTTCTGAATAATGAGAGACACAGTACACTCTGCAGCCTGCATCTCACAGCTATTTCTTGTGGAAATGAGTTTTGACCTTAATTAACTGTTCAGGAACTGGGCGCCGCTACCCACTGTGATTAGAGCAAAGAATTAGCCCCGAAGATAAACAATGCGTGCAGGGTTGGGAGGGGTGACTGACGGAATTAGAAATTGAGTAAGGGAGCTCGTCTCCCCAGGAAGATGCTATTTAATTCATTGCAACACTGATGGCCGTTGTGCGCGATGAACGCTGGGGGGACTTGCTCCTCTCCTAAGGAGCTCAATTCTTTCAGAATCTCGGTCCCTGTCCAAGGTGCTGACTGAGCTCTTGTAGTGTCCAAATAGTTGACAGTTTCTAAGAATTTGAAGTTCGTTCTAGGTAGGGCCTGGGACAGTGTCTCGGTCTGAGAGTGAGTGTCAGAGGTCATGGTCAGAAACCCGTTTAAAACATGGGTTCGGTTTACACGTCTGTTATTGGTTCTGGTGACACTGGTCTCCACCCCTCAGACTTCTAATCTGTCTGTGGCAGGAAATGCGGGTGCTGCCCACTCCACAGAGTCATTTAAAAGGTTCAGTATTATTAAGTGTTTTTCAGAGTCTGGTTTCGTGCCCTGAAAATGTGGTGGTGGTGATGATGATCATGATGATGCTCATATTAAGCTTTCAATAAAATTGAAGATTATATACCTGGCATTGTTCTAACTACTTTACATGTATGAGTTTATTTAATTGTCACAAAATTACCTTATATTATTAGATTTTATTATGCTCATTTTGTAGATGAGGAATACACAACACAGAGTTTAAACTATTTTCCCCAGCTCATAAAACGAATGCAGTAGGAGCTAAACACATGGAAGATGAGTGTGACTGTGAGGAAAAGAATGGGTGTAAATATGGATTGTGAACTCCCTTGTGGGCCCCCAGCACTTCCCAGACTGGGTTCCCTGACTTTCCTTCCCTCGGAAAAGAAGCTTCCTGCCTAACCCCCAGGACCAACCTCCCTATTGCCCTCGGGAGATTGTTCCAAAACAGTGGTTTCATCATATTACCCTCATGCCTTGAAGCCCCAATGATAACCACCTCAGTTGCCCATCGGACCACATCCAAACACCTTAGCCTGGCATCCCAGACCACTCACCATCAGGCTTCCCTGTGCTAGTGCTCCCTTTTCTCCCAGTCAGCATCCAAGCCACCGCACACGTCTTCCTCTTCTCTGAATATGCCAGGACTCTCCTACCTCGAGGTCTTGGCCTGTGCTGCTCCTCCATTAGAAATGCGCTCCCTCGCCTAACAAGAAAACTCCTATCCAGTCTTCAAGGCCCACCTTACATGTTTCCTCCTCGGGAAGCCTTCCCTGGTTTCACTTTCTTTGTTGTGTTTCTAGACCCCCTTGTACTTCCCTCTCCTACAACACCCAAGGTCCATCTCATTGTCCGATTAGTGGGAATATCTGTCCCCTCTCCCACAATCAGAGCAGTTCCAAGGCCAGGCATGCCTGAGTCATCTCTCCACCCACAAAACTGAACTCGGGGTTTGCTAATAAACGTGGCCTCTCCCAGAAGGAAGAGAAGGGAGACGTTAGAGCTATTTCCCCAGAGGGGAAAAGGCTAAAAATGGCACCACAGATTCTAGTGGGAACATCTGTGCTCAGCAGTTGAGGTCTAAACAAAGAACAAACAAACAAAAAGAGGGAGAGCTGGGCAGTCAGACGGTTCCAGATTCGAACCTGTCTCTGTACTTGCCGCTCTGACCTTCTCTTCTCGGAGCCTCGGTTCCCTCATCTGTCAAACTAAGAGAATCCTGTTCTCCATGGTGGTGAAATCTTCGCAGAGATTAAATGAAAAACTACAGACAACCCACGTCTCCATCAGCAGCAGAATGGCTACGATGGAATACTATGCAGCTGTAAAAATGAATAAGCAACAGCGGCACGCAGGAATGTTGATGACTCTCAGAAGGTTCATCTTTTTTAAAAAATATACTTCTTTATTGATTTCAGAGAGGAAGGGAGGAGAGAGATAGAAACATCAATGATGAGAGAGAATCATTGATTGGCTGCCTCCTGCACACCCCCCACTGGGGATTGAGCCCGCAACCCAGGCATGTGCCCTTGGCCAGAATCAAACCTGGGACCCTTCAGTCCGCAGGCTGACCTTCTATCCACTGAGCCAAACTGGCCAGGGCAGAAGGTTCATCTTGAGCCAGAGAAATAAATCCCATGAGAATTGATAGCGTCTGAGACCAGGTATGTAAAGTTCAAAGACAAGCAAAACTAAATGCTCTCTGGAGAGACCGAATAGCAGGGCCATTAAGAACTCGAGCGCCAACAGAGGTTAAGGAGCGGGCATCCCCTTTCTCCTCGCCGAGTGGCCCTGATGAGCTGCCCAACCTCTCTGTGCCTCAGTTTCTCCATCTGCAGAATGTCAAAGACAGCAGGTTCCTACCTCCAAGGATTGTCCTGCAGATTAAAAGAATTATTATGTGTGTCAAGTGCTTAGAAGAGCACCTGGCACCGAGCAAACACTCTGTAAATATTAGCTCCTATTATTCCTTTTGCCTTTGCTGCTGCTATTACTGCAGTCATTATTACCATTATTTATGAACCGTTACCTGATGGCGGAGCCGGAAAGAAAGGCAAGGAGATGATTAAAACAAAATTCAGAGCCGTGGTTTCTTTTAGGAGCGTCTGAATTATTAATAATGTTCTGTTTTATGAGCCACGTGGTGAGTACGTACACAGACCTTCATTCTGTTACTCGTCCTTTAACTCTCTCGATCAATTTTCACCATTTCGTATGTGGGATGTGTTTAACAATAAAATTTTCAAAAGATGCAATGGCAGTAATTATGGGTAGGGATCTGCACCTTTCCCGCTCCTTTTCTGGGAGATGCTGGATGATGTATGTGCCTTCACAGAGGGCCCTCAACCTTCAGGAGAGGAACTGATCTGCTCAGCAGCTGTCCCCATTCATCATCCCGCAGGCAGCGCATTGCACATCCATCCGTAGATGAAGATGCAAGGGCGGTGTGCTGCCCTCGTGAAGGCGCTGGCAGGATGAGCGTGAAGAGGAAGGCTTCCTCAGCACCAAAGAAGCTCGGCTTGCTTCTCAAGTGCCTTCTGAGGACCAAGACGCCCAAGGACAAGCAGATGATGCTAAACCCTAGAAGGGGAACGGCCCCGGGTTGAGGTTTTTATCGCCAGTGCCATCACGTTTCCTTCGAGCTGGCGGATGTTCCAGGGATTTGCCCAGCATGCTTTGTGGCAAGCACAGGTCATGAGAGGCCATATACCAGAACTCCTGTAACACCTATGGTGCCTTAGCATCCATAGAGACAGGAAAGCGCTGGAGAAGATCGAGTGGAGGAGTGGCATGATTTGATTTCCTTTGAAAAGCATCCTCCAGCTGCTGTGTGGAGAATGGATTGTGGGGACAGGGATGGAGGCAAGGGGGACCCTAGGGAGACAACTCCAGTAATTCAGACAAGAGGTCCTGGTGGCTTGGGCCAGAATAATAACACTGTGTGTTTTAAGAAGTCATCAGATTCTAGGTTATTGATAAGGTCAGACTTCTTGACAGATGATACTCGGAAAGCCGGGGAAAAGGAAGCAATGAATGGACCACGAGAGCTGGAAGGATGGAGTTGCCACATTTGCGCTGGGGGAGGCACCGCTGTGGGGTGTGGATACCTTAGGCTGGTTGCCTGTTGACATCCAAGTGAAGATGCTGAGCAGACTGTCTGGGTTTGGAGAGACTGCGACTGGAGATAGGTCCCTGATGCAGGAGTCGCCAGAGCACAGCTTGTATGTAAAGCTCAGAGATTGGCCTGGCCGGCGTGGCTCAGTGGTTGAGCATCAACCTATGAACCAGGAGGTCACGGTTCAGTTCCCAGTCAGGGCACGTGCCGAGTTTGCGGGCTCCATCCCCAATGTTGGGCATGCGGGAGGCAGCTGATCAATGATTGATTCTCTCTCATCATTGATGCTTCTAGCTCTCTCCCGCTCACTTCCTCTCTGAAAACAATAAAAGTTTATTTTAAAAAATAAAGCTCAGGGATTGGACGAGATGCTGTGGGAATGGGTGTGGAGAGGGGGGAGTGTGGAGCCTGGAGATGCCCCGTGCGGAGAGGGCAGGTGATGGGGAAGGACCGGGGAGGGGTGAGGAAGGAGAAGCCGTGGAGGGAGAGGAAGAGCAGGAGCCTGTTTGTCCTGGAAACCAAGTAAAGAAAGTGTTTTGGGAGGCAAGCATCTCAGTAATCAGTTGTAACAACGGCCGCTGCCGGTTCTGGGAGGATGAGCGCTCAGGGTGGCCCATTGGATGCAGCAAAACACGGCTCCTCCTCGGTGAGCCTGCCAGGAGGGATCTCAGCGCAGCCCGGCGGAGGTGGCCTCGGAGAGAACGGGCAAAGAAAGGGTAGAGGCATCTGGACAACTCCTTCCTTTTGTCTGTGAAGGGAACAGATGGTGGCTGGAGTAGAGGTTGTGTTGTTGTTATTTTGTTTGTTTTAAGGAGGGAGCTGTTTGCTTGCTGATGGGAATGACCCGGCAAAAAGAGAAAAACTGATGAAGCAACAGAAAGGGATCTGCCCTCGCTGGTGTGGCTCAGTCGGGCATCACCCTGGGCGCCGTAAGGTTGTCTGTCAGAGTCCCGGTCAGGTTCCCATTGCGGGCTTGATCCCCAGTGGGGGGCGTGCAGGAGGCAATGATGCTTCCCTCTCACATGGATGATTCTCTCTCTCCCCCTCTCCCTTCCTTGCTTGCTTAAAAAATATTTGTAAGAAAAGAAAGGAAACAACTTCTGGTGTGATGTTCAACTAGGTGTGAGCCAAGGAACCCAGGGCCCCAGGGGAGGGGCTGGCAGCCCGGGGAGGGGGGGCTCTGTTGGAGGGCGCGGGAAAGGAAGGAGGCGTGTACGCACTGTCGCCTGGCGAGATTGGCAGGTGTGGTGGTGGCAGCACCGCAGTGTGTGTGTGGGGGGGGGGGGGCACCTCTTCCTGTTTTATCGGGAAAGGAAGCCAGGCTGTTCGCTGAGACTGGAGAGGAACAGGTGGAGGGTTGAAGAGAGAATGGTGAGCGATGTCTAGCAGCTGGAATCATGGGAATACCTTAGGATTGTCAGGTTAGGGAGCGTGAATTTCAAGTGAAAAATGGCTCCAGCCACGTGGATCTATGTAGCCACGGGTGTGGGAAAGGCCGGCACTTGGATTTAACCTGGGTTGAGGTTTTGCCAGGTGAGTGTGAAGGAGGCAGAAGCACTGATTCTAACAATGGCCTCTCTCTCTCTCTCTCTCTCTCTCTCTCTCTCTCTCTCTCATACACACACACACACACACAAACACACCTACACACTCAGAAATGTGCTGCACTGTCAGCTCTGTGGCACGTCCATCTCTGTGAAGCGAGCTGTGTACATTCGGATTCTAAAGCGCCTGTTACATTCGCCCTGCATTGGTGTGTCATATTTCCCCCATCAAACCAGAGACTGAAAACAAAGGAACACCGTGAGCATCGGGAAAGGGGGAAGTGGGAACCACCACCACGGAGCCAGCGCGTGTGTGAGCTGCTCTCTTCATCTCCACCCCACGCGTCTGAAACTAAGTGCCCGGTGTCGGGGTCCTGAGCGATTCTCCTTTCCCCCCCCCACCCCCACCCTACGAAGGCAGGGCTCTCAAAGGGGGCCCATCAGGGACAAGTGGACTCTCATCGGCATCTAATTCATGTACAAGAAAGACGCTGGGCCGGGCAGTGGGCAGGAGCTCATTGAGCTGGGAGGCGGGGACAGTGTGTGGCGGGGGTGGGGGAGAGGGCAGGGCCACCAGCACAGGTGAGCGTGCTCAGTCCTATTGGGAAGGGCTCCTAGGTCTGTGAGTCAGCACTCAGATGAAGGATGCTTAGTGCACAAATAGCTTTTTCTCTAATAGCCGCTCAGGGGTCCCTGGGTGGAGAGCCAGAGGACAAAGGACATGTCCCTGTGACCCAGCCAGCGGGAGCCCTGGTGCTCAGGAGGGCACAGCAGCCCGGGTACCTGGGCTCAGGGACAGGGCCGGGGACTGGGGGTGAGGCGAGGGTGGGCCATGGCGAAGAGTTGCTGCTCCTGGGCCCACCCCCAGTCTGTTGTCGATGGCTGCCCATTTGCAGCAGCCCTGTGCAAGGAAGGATTTTAAGGCTCCGTGGGAGAGGGTGCGGGGATTGATTAGTGATGTCTGCCATGACCATGGACGTGTAGAGCGGTGGTATGTCTGCCACGTATTAGCCATTTGCGATCCAGGGTGTTTTTTTTTGCGGGAAGTTCATCAATCCAGCGAGATGAGGCTGTGGTTTTAAGGCAACAGGGCAGAGTTTCAGGGTATAGACCTTTCTAGAAGGTAAATCCACATCCCACCTCCACCATTCTATCACCCATGTGACCTGAGGCAAATGACTACCTTTCCTGGAGCTTCTATTTTTTTTTCCTGCCTAATGGGAGGAGTCATCACTACCTCACTGGAGGCTTTGGGGATAGAATGACTGCTAAGTCCTGTGCGCACTGTGACTTTCTATACAGGCAGAAGACATTGTTAGCATGGTTGCAAAGACTCCTATGAGTTTTTGGCATATTGTGCTTTTCTGTACATTCTATTATTTATGTATCTTTAGGGCTCTGCAAGTTAGGTTCTCACCATTGTCTCCATTTTACAGAGGGGAAAACTGAGTGTCCAGAGGGAAGGCGACTCCCTGATGGTCACACAGGCCATGGGGATGGACCCAGGACATGAACCAGCAGACTGAAGGGCTCCCAAAGCCACTGACTCAGTCTCCCCTCGGTCCATCTCTTAGCACCAACCAGCCTAGGAACCCGGTCTCCTGGGTCCCAGTCTTCAGGTTCCTTCGAAGACCCACTATGTGTCCCAGGAAGTCACACCCCACCTGGAGCCCAGCCTTCACCTTTTGGAAAGAGGCGGTCAGAATAGACGCCTGGCTTTCAGGCCGTGTTCCTCCGAGTCTCAGAGGCCTGCAGAGTTCCCCCAGGGGTGAGGGAAGCCGAGGTGGGGGGCAGGGGACACTCAGTCCCTGCACCTGCCTGGGCATCTCTCATTCGCTCTATTTTTCATGTCAGGGTTCCAAGTTGATTCCATTAGAAGAGGATTCCCGCTGCTTAGAGGAAGTTTGGAGACTGTCTCTTTAAGTGCTGGTGGCTGTCATTTATCCAGCATCTATTATACACCAAGCCTTTCACGTATGCTATTCCCAACCCTCAGGCCCAGAACTACAGGGTAGACATGATTACCCACGTTGTTTTAGAAGAGGAAACAGAGGTCCAGAGAGGTTCGGTCTTTGACTCAAGGTCACCTTGGCCATTGTGCCGAAGCAGGGGCTCCCATTCAGAGGGGCCTGATGTTGAAGCCAGCGATGAAACCTCTGGGCGGGAAGCAGTTCATAATTAGTGTCATTTCACCGGGAGGAAAGGCACTCCCGGGGAGTCACCGTCCACATGATGGCAGCGAGGTCGGCCGAGGGGTATTTGGATTCCGTATTAGTGAGCCTCTACCGCCGAAAGGGGAGCAGCCTGTTTTAATAAGCAGCCTCCTTGTTCTTTGAGAGCTGTCCAAACACAGCGAGCGGCAGTCGCGGGCAGAGCTGAGCGCAGGACTTCGCCGCACGCCCAGAGAACTTTTCTAGTCTTTCGGGAGCTTCCCTGGCAAACATCATTTGAAACTCTTTCTCCTTAACACACTGCCTCCTGTCAAAAAAAAATAGGGTTCTCATGCATATTTCATCCTGTTTCTTTTTCATTAAAAGCTGTCATATATTTAACTTTGCAGCCGCTATGGAGGGTGGGAATGTAAGAATATCTCAATAAACATTGGTTATGCCCCTTTCTCGTGCCAGCCCTGTGATGGGTACTGGGACATGCAAAGATGATTAAATCACGGCCCCTCCCTCTCCTTAAGGGGGTTACAACCCAATTTAGGGTGGGGGGGGGATAAATACATATATTAGTAAGTATAGTGAGGGGACCCAGTGCTGTGATGGAAGCATATTTATTGGGCAGAGGGATTTCCAACAAGTGGATTCCCAGTCAAATCCAGCCTATCAGTATATTTTGGTGCTGTCATGAATAGGAAACTTGTGGCCAATTATTATCAGGAGGCTTCACATAAAAAACTAGAGTTAGAGCTCTCCAGGCCTGGATTTCCATACAATCACCGTCAGCTGGAGCCAGGTTGGGGCCACCCTTCCCAAAAGGGCTCAATTTTCCACTTTGCCTCAGCCCCCGCCACTCCCTATTGCCCTACCTAGACTGCGAGGATCATTTCTGCTGCCTCCCTGGCCTCTGCCTGGTTTCAGTTTGTGCCTCTTTATTTTATGGGAAGGTAAGATAGCAAGCTCTGGCCCGGACTGGCTGCTTTTCCGGTTTCCCCCTGGGCCGCAAAGCCTGGTTGCTAGCTCCAGCTCTTGATGACCTTGGGCGGATAGCTTCTCTCTACACCTCAATTTCCTCGTGTTTTATAAGTTTTTAATTCTGGTACAGGTAGGCTTTCAAAAAATTGTTGAAGGTGGAAAGGAAAGAAAAGGGGAAGGGAGGAAGGAAAGACACGAGAAAGGAAAGAAGGAAAGAAGGAAAGGAGCTGTTGAATCACTTTCTCAGACTTTTTGTGAGGATCAAGTAGGACATTCTGAACACGCTTGTAAAATTTAAAGTAATACGCACACATAAGGTGTTTTTAAACACATTGTTGTGTTTCTGCATTTCCAAAAAGCAGCCCATGGAATCCTAGAATAGTGAGATTCTACTTAAACACATGTGTTATCAAAGAAGTTTTGGAAATGGAGTTAAGTTCAATGTAGTTTTTACTGCAGGACTTGTCAGAGCCTTTATTATGCCTTAACATTCAGTGTGTATTCCCAATAGAAGAAGATCCCACGTGGGTGTCTCACCCCTGGTTGACAGAATGTCATGAAGAACAAGTGCTCTATGATAAATGCTTTGAGAAATGCTGAGTTGGTTTTATGTATGCGGATACTCAGATCCCTAGGGAAAGGGACACGCTCACTCTCACATAAAGAGAAAGTATCGATGTTGACCCTGACTTTTAATCCAATGCTCTTCGTTTGATATTGTCTTTCTCCAGTGGCCCTTCCCTAATCACCACTTCCCCCCACCCTTTAGGCTGAGTGGGGGCCTCCCCTTGGCTCCCAAACATCTCCCCTCCTCCATGCTCCCTCCAACCCAGCACAGAGCAGCTGGGCTGTCATCCCCTAGGTGCTGGGTTCCATGAAGCCAGATCACCTTTGTCTGATCAAGTCTGTCTTCTACGTCAATAAATCCCCAGAGCCTAGCACAGTACCTGGTACATAGATTCTCTCTCTATGATCCATACGAAATTCTCTTATATACATATTAGATTCTACAAATAGATAGCTGGTCAACAGAAATAAAAATATAGGATCATATATATACATACATGTATTACATATTTAAATAGATAGCTAGGAAGGAAAAATAGATAGGATCTAATATATATCTAATATACATTCAGATATAGATGATGATGATAGATAGATAGATAGATAGAATCTAATATATGTCCAATATATATTCAGATAGCTGGATAGATGGCTGGCTGGATGAATAGATAGATAGATAGATAGATAGATAGATAGATAAAATCTAATACATATATAATATATATTCAGTTGGATGGATAGATAGACAGAATCTAATACATATATATATATATTCAGATGGATGAATGGATAGATAGATAGAATCTAATATATAATATATATTCAGATAGTTGGGTGGATGGATAGATAGACAGATAGAAGGGGGAAATAAAGCATAAAGAGCCTCTCTTTACGATTGTGTTTCTACATAAAATTTGAGGATGGGAGGTTTTTCTTGAAGCACTCAAATAATTCAAGAGGTGAGGGAAAGCAACATTTTTATGCCAATTATCTGACAAGCTGAGCGCCTGGGCATTTGTTCGACTTCCCTTCTGGGCCTGCCTGCTCAGCACGGAGACGTGAACAGAGGCAGCCTCGCCTGCTCCCGGTAAATTACCTTCCATCGAGTCGGTGGCGCCCTTGCAAGCGCGGTGGGTTTTTTTTTTCCTTTTGCTTCACAAAGTGTTTCCTCCAAGTCTGCCTTTGATTCGCCTTCCCGAGGCTTCACAACCTTCCAGCTCCTCCGGAGCTGCTGCTTTGATAACAGCATTCGGTCTCTCTGGTTTCCGTTGTGCTGGGCACGTGGGCAGCCTGTGGGAAGGCAGGTCCTGCTGGGAAATGAGCAGCGCGTTCCAGCCCGTGTGACCTGAATGCAGGGCAGCTCCCAGCTCCCGACTCGGCAGCGGGCAGCGGAGGGTCGGCCCAGAAAGCCAGGACCCCTGACGGGACGGCGCACTGGAGGACTGCAGACACAGGGAAGAAGTGGCACTAACAGTGAAGTTCCTATTATGTACCAGGCCCTGTACTGTCTACTCCTCATGACATCCTTATCAGCAAGTGCCATTATTGTTCCCATTTTACAGATGGGAAAACTGAGGCTGAGAGAGACACAGCAACCTGGTCCATAACCGGGAGCCCAACTCTGTCTGATTCCACTAGGTCAGAGGTCAGCAAGCTTTTTCTGCAAAGGGCCAGATAACAACGTTTTTCAGCAACTAGTCAACGCCATGGCCGCCACTTACTACACCCAGGTGAACAGGCATGGCTGTTTTCCCAGGGAATTTTATTTACTTTGTTTGGCCCTCGGGCCACAGTTTGCCACCCGGTGCTACCTGCTACTGCCCCTGAGGCTGATCGTGTCACCCTTCCTTGTAAGTGCTTATGGTGTGTGAGGCACTGTGCGGGGCACTTGAGCTGCGTTTTCTGGTTTCACGTTCAGCTCAATTCTTGGAGGTCCTGTTACTCTCCCATTTTTGAGATGGGAAAACGGAGGCTCCTGAAAACCGCTGTGCTGCTCAAACCGCCGCTCTGTCTGAAGACACAGACACCACCGAGTCAGAACCAGGGGAGCTGGGAGGGGCCTCACATGTCCCTCCAGCATCACACGGGTTTTTACATTTTCCCCGGCAGCTGAACAACAGAAGCAGGCGTGCGTTTGCAAAGGTCGCGGAATTCAAATAAAGTGCACGGAGCGTCCTTTTCTCCTGCAGAAAGCCAGAGAAAATACAGCGAGGCAGCATTGCTTTGCATGGATTATCGGGTTAAGTCCTGGGCCGGGGAAAGCCTTCGACCTGGGGATGGATGGGTGGCAGGGACCTGAGGCGCTGTTTCCCTAGGATGGAGCCCGAGAAAACCAGCAGGAAGTGACACTGGCCAGAGAGGGTGCCCTTCCTCCTTGGAAAGGAACGTGTGCCGTGGAGACGAGCATTTGACATGACACAGGTCACATAGCCCCTGTCCTCTCAGACGGCTCCCAGCAAACTGTTACAGTGAACAGATTGCTACCATGACTGTTACCTTCCTAAGAATGACATAAGGGCTCCATCAGTCACTAACACAATAGTGTGAATTAGGGAGACCTCAGAGCAGAAAAAATAGTGGATTGGGAGTAACTAAGTGTGGCTTTGAAACCACTGTGGCTTCATCCACTTTATCACCTCTGTGGCCATAGGCTTCAAACCCAACTCCAATCATTTCTCTGGGCAAGTCCCTGAACTCTCGGAGGCCCTTAGTAAATGAACCAATGGTAGTCCATCTTCTTTAGGTGTTGTTGTTTTTTTTTAACTGCCTGTAAAAGCAAGACATTTCTATGTACATCTTCTCTCTACTCCACAAAACAAAGCAGAAATTGTTTCCGCCACTTTGTAGATGGGAAAGGCGAGGGTCGCCAGACCCAGAGGTTGTCAGAAGTCACATGGCAAGAGCCCGTACACCTTCCAGGTCGCCAGGACCCTTCCGAGCCCCACCTGTCCAGCTGGGACGTTGACAAAACTCACCTGCCGGGCGGGTGTGAGGACCACCCGGATGGCAGCACTGTTGCTGGGCGCACCCGCAGGGTCAGACGGGCTCCCGGATCCCAGCTGACGGCCATGTAGCTATTTCATCTGATTCTTGCTCGTGAAGCAATTCCATTTCCTGTTTCTGAGGGAAGGAGATGTCCCGAGGAATCCACTATTGCCAACCCCTTGATTTAGGACGCAATTACCGACTTGCTGCCCTCAGGCCCGGGAGGGAGGTGACAGGCTCCTGGCTGGGAGGTTTTTTTCCGAGTGGTCAGTTCCCTGGGCGCGTTCCTGCCCAGCCTGGGAGGGATGCTTGTACTGAGACAAGCTGAGGAGGGTCCCAGTGAGCCAGTTCCTTTCAGAATCCATCGCAAGACAGAGAGAGAGGACGGCCGCACAGGACGGAACGGGTAGCTTTGGTTCTCAAACCCTTTCCAAAAGGAACTGCCCAGCGGCCATGGGCCCATTCGAAGGAGGTGATGGAGATGTGCCAGCAGATTTGCCGGGGGAGAAAATCAGTCAGTGCCTCCCTCCTGGGCAGGCGCATTATTCTCGTTGATCCGAGTGGCTTTGTCTCTCCTTTTTTTATTACCATTCGTATCCCATTATCATTACCACTCTTCTCCCCACGGAGTTTCGTGGGTTTTCCTCTGGTAGAACAAGACATAAATTCTCTGAGCATTTTCCTCCCACAGCCGAAAACAGCCATTTTATTTTCTGCCCAGATCGGCTGCTCACAGGGAAGAGGAGAATTGAATTGCTGCCCAGAAAATGCAACAGGTGGGCCTTGAGCGCCCCCTCCCCCCCACCCACCCCCATGGAACCGGGGTTTCTCACTTTTGTGTATATTTTTTAAAAACTTCGAAGCCTGTTCAGAACCAGGGTCTCATTTAAGTCTCACACCAGCTCTGGGGAGGTGGCAAGGGCAGGAATGATTCTTCCCGTTTTACAGGTGGGAAAACTGAGGCCCAGGGTGGTTAAGTTTGCCCAAGATCACACAGCACGTCCCAGCAGAGCCAGGGCTGGACTCGGATGTTCTGACCCCTCACCCAGGCCTGTCCACTACCTCCCTCCCTTCCCCCAGGTGGGGGAAGAGTCTGTCCACTTCCCAGGCAGGAGCAGCCCATAGATACAGACCAGACACCTAGACCGGGTGTCCCAGCCAGGAGTCAGGGTTACGGCCTCCACACTGATGGTGGTCACTGGGCTTTCTTGCTTGGACGGCTTGGAGGGGCAGGGTAAGAGGGAGAGCTTGGAGACCCGCTGACACCTCTGTCGGGTCTAAACCGGGGTCATTCATTCACCTCTGCCACCTGTGTCTCTTTCCCTTTCTCTTTTGATCTCTATCTCTCTCTCTCTGTCTTGCTCGCTCTCTCTCTCTTTCACACACACACACATACACACACACACACACACACACACACAACCTTATCTGACAGTTTTTCTCTTTCTCCCCAAGTGATACTGAGGCGATAAAGGCCGCTCTTTCTCTCTAACAGGCGGAAGGAAGCCCTTGATCCGGAAGGTGTAAATTTCCCACTGCCTGGCTCATTTTCAAGGCACGTTTGGTGCCTCCGTTCCCTCCATCTGAGGCCATAATTGGGGCAGCTTCAGTTTCCCGATTCCTTAATTCAGCAGCTCGAGCTTAGAAATACTAATTCCATGCTCCCTCCCAGGCCTCACGTCCCACCCTTCTTCCCACCCTTCACTCATCCCACCCCTGGGCCCCATAGCATCCCTCATTCAGTGCCCAGCAAAATGGTTTCTTTAAATCCTTGTTCTTATCAGTGATGTCCTTTAGGGGGGAATTTAATGATTCGATACACCTTTGGATCGTTTTGAAGCTGTTGGCAACAGGACTGCTGCTCCAACCACAGGGGCTGTCTGCGAACCCCGCCTCCCCATCCAGGGACAGAAAGGAGCAGAGACACAGTGATTACACAGATCCTGTGTTTCGAGTCTGTGTTCCTCTGGCTTCCTATCAGATATTAGCAGCTCGCCTCCAGGCGAGGATGAGGGAACCGGGATCTCAGAGGGAAACAACAGGCATCACCAGGCAGGCTGTTCTGTCAGATGCTGCATTCAACTCGCCCCATCCCAGCCGGGGCCAAGGGTGGGACTGGGTACCTAGGACTCGGGCAGAAGTGGTTTCAAATCCTGGCTCTGCCACTTCATGGCTGTGTGGCCTGGGATACTAATTTCGTCTCTGAGCCTTGGGTTCCTCTTCCTTTACCTGTGGGGTGTTGGGAAGGTCAGTATCTACTACTAGTGACAGTCTCGGGCACTGATTAGTGAGGCTTTAGTATGCGCCCTCGGATGGGATTCTCACTTCATCCTTAAGACAGTTCTGCAAGGGTCAGTGTGATAATTATATCCATTATAATTATCGGCTACAGACACTGCGGACCAGAGAGGTAGAGCAACTCGTCCAAGGTCACACAGCTAAGATACAGCATGCCGGAACTAATTCCGACACCTGCGTTCTTAACCACACATGAACATGTCAGGACACCCTGCCTTGCCCCTAGTACATACTAGTACTTTAAAAAATTAAAAAAGATATTTTTTAAAAATACTTCTTTATTGATTTCAGAGAGAGGAAAGGAGAGGGAGAGAAATAGAAACATCAATGATGAGAGAGAATCATTGATTGGCTGCCTCCTGCACACCCCCTGCTGGGGATCAAGCCCCAAACCTGGGCATGTGCCCTGACCTGGAATCGAACCGTGACCTCCTGGTTCGTGGGTTGACACTCAACCACTGAGCCACACCGGCCGGGCCATACTTGGAAAATTTTGTTCCTGCTCTTCTCCTCCAAAGGACACCATGAGGACCAGGGATCAGCTCAGTCTGTGGCGTAATAACTGTGTGCGCCCTGCCCTCTCCAGCGGGCTCTAGGTAAAGGCTGCTGTCATTAGTAGATGGTGCTCATTGAGGCTCAAGTAAAGAGACAATGAAGTAGCTCCCAGCACAGACAAGCGTGTGGGCCTGAGCCAAACTTTCACCCTGATCGGGAAGATGAATGGCCTGTAAGTGGTGCCACAACCATTAGGTTCAGTCTGAGGCTCCTGGATGGCAGTCAACCCACAGTGGTTTTGGAGTGGCTGATTGGGGGTGTCAGACCTGCTCCCCTCTAATGCCTGGACCACTCAGCTGCGATCAAAGGAGCCTCGTCTGGCTAGGATTGGGCCAGAAACCCGCCTGCAACCTGCTCCCAGGTACCCGAGTGGAATCCCTGGGGCTTCCATGCCTGCCACATTGTAACTGCGTGGCCTCTATTCTGTTTCTCAGTCTTATTGGTTTCAGGGCTGTGTGACATTCTTAACATTAATTGAAGATCCCGGAGAACTTTTGTGTATATAGCAGTAAAAATTATCCTATGAGAAATTAAAACGGAAACATTTTGTAAACATTTATTAGTGTACAATAACAATAATAAACACATTACAGTTAACATAAATACAGCCTGGTTTTAAAAAATGAGTACATTTTGTCACAATCAAAGGAAACACTGAGAAGAGTGTCACTAATGATGGTGGTGGAGATAATGATGGTGGTGATGGTGATGATGGTCGTGATGGTGATGATGGTGATGTCGAAGATGGTGATGTGGAAGATGGTGGTGATGATAATGGTGGTAGAGATGAGGATGGTAGTGGTTCTGATGGTGATGATGATGGAGGTTATGGTGGTGATAGTGGTGATGGTGACGATGATAATGGTGGTAGAGATGAGGATGGTGATGATGATGATGTAGAGGATAGTGGTGATGGTGGAGATGATGATGGTGGTGGTGAAGAT
>NW_005871439.1:678549-694747 GCF_000147115.1 Myotis lucifugus | reverse complement strand
ACAGCTCCATGAGGAAATTCTATGACTCTTCATTTTACTGCTGGGGACGGAGAGATTGAGCAGCTTGCCCAAAGGCAGAGCCTAGATTCAAACCCAGGCAGTGGGGCTCCAGGCCCCGTGTTCTTGGCCATGACACTGTATGTACAGTCCCCATTAGAGATAAACAAACTCAGGCAGAGAATCGTGGCGGCCAAGGTGGTAAATCTCTGGAGTTGCACTTGGCAGCTAAAAATACGGAGTGGGAACCAGGCAAGGCTGGGTTTACTCAGTGTTGTGTTTGTTAAATATTTGATCTGGGAGAATTAAATGGCATCTTCTCTCCGGAGAACCGAAGCTGACAGGCCCAGAAATAAAATTGATGAAAATAGCCCTAATGGTAATTATACTCAATTGTGTGCGCTTTGCAAAACCCTCCGTATACGTTCACTTATTTAATCCTCTGTTTAAACGATGCTCACCAGCCTGCCCTCCACATGTCGTTCCTGCAGTTGCAGTGCTGAACCAGGCTTGATCACTGCTGGTCTGAACTTCGGCTGCAGCCCCCAAACCCCTGACCCCTGTCTACACGTGTTCGTGCCCCTTGAATGCTGCCTCAGGAGGTGTCCTTCCCTGACAGTGATAATGGCTCTTGCTATGTGCCAGACACCCTGCTGTATGCTAGGCATTTGTTCCTCCCTATAACGCTGAGGTACATATTTTTATTACCATCTTCCCAGGTTAAGGATGAGGAAAGCAAAGCCTAGAGCAGTTTTTGCATCAATTACCTGAGGATATGGAACTAGGAGGCACAGATGTGTGTTTGCATGCAGCAGCCTGACTCCCGGCTTGTCCGTAACCATTGAGCCACCCCCTCCCATCAGCAAGCCAGCCTGACCCATCACTGCCCTCGGTGGACTTTTCTGGGTCTCTGATGTCCACACAGCACAAACACTTCGCTATGGCACCCACGGGCTCTAAAACCAGGCTCCTGGCTCATGTCCTGGAGTCTCCTCCTGCCTCGCCTGATCACCACGCACCCCACTTTCCAGCCACACGGAACGCCCCAACTCCCCTCGCCTCAGCGCCACACCTTTGCACGGGCTGTTTCCTCACCCGACCACCAGGCCTTCCTCACAAGTCAAATGTCTGCGCAGCCTGGAGGGCCCAGCCCCACAGCCCTGTCCGTTCTGAAGTCCTGGCTCGTGTTTTGCTTCCTGCTTAGGGCACCGTCGGAGTGCTGCATTCCTACGTGGATCTAACTCACCACCTGGTGTTGTTTAGGGCGCCGGAGAAGAGCGCGGACCGCGGATTCAGCACCGTGGGGGTCTCATCCAGCCTGTGCCACTGACTGACTGTGCCACCATGTCAGGTGCTGTCACCTGTCTGAGCCTTGGTGGCCGCATCTGTAAAATGGGTCCCCCTCTGTTAAACAGGGCTACCTGCTCTCCCGGCCTCTTCGGATGAGGCAGGGGAATAGACGTGCTAGGTTGCTGGAGAGGAGCGGGGAGGGGTTGCCCAGGCTCACCTGGCCATGCCTCGGGCTTCCCCTCCCAGGGGCGGCTTGGGGCTTAGGATGCTGTCTCCGTTGCTGGAGAGCTGGAAGTGGCCAGGTGTCTGCAGGAACTTCCTAGCGAGGGCATAGACTGTGTAGATTCTATTTATTTATTTAAAAATATTTTTTTATTGATTTCAGAGGGGAAGGGAGAGGGAGAGAGAGACAGACACATCAATGATGAGAAAGAATCGTTGACCGGCTTCCCCCCTGCAAGCCCCACACTGGAGATCGAGCCTGCAACCCAGGCATGTGCCCTGACCCTGCATCAATCGGAGACCTCCTAGTTCACAGAGGTCATAGGTCAATGCTCAGTCACTGAGCCACCCCACCCAGGCTGTGTCGATTCTATTTAAAGGGCAGGTAAGCCCCAAGTCAACATGGGGCCATAAGAAATGAGTTTCTGTGGGAGCTGGCAGGCCCCTTGGTCTCAGGATGTGGATCTCATCTCACAGAGCGTGTGTGGAGGTTAAAGTGAAGCGAGGCCAGGTCTTCTCCGGCCAGCCCTTGGCCCACCTGGGAGCCGGCCGAGGGGTCAACAAGATGGCCCTGAGCATCGCCTCCACAGCGCCTGGGACGGGAAGGGCTTTGTAAGTGGGACATGGTTTTAATCACAGGAGCAGCACAGACCTGTTCATTTCCTGCCTGGGGCCTCGTTGGGCTGAGAACCGCGGCCATCTCCCCAGCTGCATAAAGGGTCAGCTGGCTGAGTCCAAGGGTCCTCCTGGGCATTGGAAATGACCGGTGAGAAATGTGCACACGCGTGTGTGTGCGTGTGTGTGCGTGTGTGTGCGCACGCGCGAGCACCTGCACAGGCACCTGAATCTCATCTAGTGAACACCCGCCTGCTGTGCTCACTCACCCGCACACATACGCACGTGCTCGTGCCCACGGCCTCCCGTGACCCCTTACACCGCTCGCTCCCCACGCACAGTGCTCGCCCCTCCTCTGGCCTGGGCCCAGCTAGTGCTTCCTGCCTCTTCCTCGCAGCGGCCCGATGAAGTAACAAGGAGGAGTCCTGGAGTCGCCATCAGGAGCTTCCTCTGCGTTGCTAAATGCGGTCTCCGCCTCACCCCCTCAAGGTGGCCAGTGTTGTCTCCATTTCACAGATGGTAAGACTGAGGCTCCAGGGAGAGGGAAGTGACTTGGCCAGGGTCAGACAGCCAGGAGGCCATGGCCCTGAACCCAGAACCGATCTGCCCCCAGCCCCAGGGGCTTCTCACAGTCTGTGCTGCCTGGTCCCTTACTGTCACTCCCTGTTTCCCCACCCCGAGAGCACTGAGGAAGCCTCCCGTGTTGATGCCCAGGCGGGCAGTAAGCCCGCGGAGTGGGCGGCTGGGGCCTTCCAAGGCAGAAGCCTCTGGTTCAACTCTCACCCGCTGCCTACCACCTGGGAGACCGTGGGAAAGATGTCACCTCGCCTCGTTGAGCCTCAGCGTTCCCACCAGTAAAATGGGATTCAAGCGCCTTCACGCTGTAAGTATTGAATAGAACGAGGTATGTGAGGGACCCAGAACGGCTGTCACTCAACATTAGGCGCCCGCTCCCAGTCGGTTTTCCTCTCCGAAAGGGTTTCAGTGATGAAACTAAACCGCTGACAGTGGTTAAGAGCTTGTCCTACAGTTGTCCTGGCTTGAAGGGCTTCACATAAATCGAATTTCATCCTCACGGCACAGACACCAGGAGTAGGTATACCACCGTCACCTTCACAGATGGGGAAACAGGGGCCGGGAGAAGGGGAGGCGTGGGGTTCATGCCCAGGGCTGCCGTAACCAGGGACCACACATGGGGGACTAGAGCAGCGGGAACATT
This sequence comes from Myotis lucifugus, assembly GCF_000147115.1. Taxonomy (NCBI): domain Eukaryota; kingdom Metazoa; phylum Chordata; class Mammalia; order Chiroptera; family Vespertilionidae; genus Myotis; species Myotis lucifugus. Next base: position 691,404 of record NW_005871439.1, on the reverse strand, counting down.
GCCTCTCGTTTCTGGAGAACGGAGGTCCGAGGTCCAGGTGTCGGTAGGATTGATTGCTTCTGAGGGCTGGGAGGGAGGCTTTGCACGGTGCCTCTCCCCCGGCTGCTGGTAGGGTTGCTGGCGACCTTTAATGTTGATAAAAACACCAGTCATGCCCTAGCTGGTTTGGCTCAGTGGATAGAGCGTCGGCCTGGGGACTGAAGGATCCCCGTTTCGATTCCGGTCAAGGGCACATGCCCAGGTTGCGTGCTCGGTCCCCAGTAGGTGGCGTGCAGGAGGCAGCCGGTCACTGATTCTCTGTCATCATTGATGTTTCTATCTCTCTCTCTCCCTCTCCCTTCCTCTCTGAAATCAAAAATATATTAAAAACAAACAACAAAAAACACCAGTCACATGGAATGAGGAGCCCACCCGACTCCAGCTGGACCTCATCTTAACTAATTACATCTGCAATCGCCCTGTTTCCAAATGAGGTTCCATTCGATCGCACTGAGGGTGAGGACTTCAATGTATGGATTTGGGGGGACAGAGTTCAGCCCCTAACACTCGTCTTATCCAGGACGAATCAGCGGTGAACAGTGGAGCCAGGCTCTAAGGCCAGTTAGGTGGCCTCCAGCCTCTGTGATCTTGACATTGAGCAATAATGGCCTGAATGCCCCATGGGGCGGGGGGCGGGTGCGTTAAGGATTCCTGGGAAGGAGACACCACTTCACCACTTGTAGGCCCAGTTATGCCGCCTGGGAAGCTCTCCGGTCCCCCAAGCCCAGCCCCCACCCTGGTGGTGACTCAGCGGCAGCCTGGGACTCGGGGGGAGGCTTCTCCAGCAACCCCACCCCGGGCCCAGTTCGTCGTCTGCTAAGTACTCACACATAATCTGTGCTATTAAAGGCCTCCTCCATTTCCCTGCTGCACGTGCTCCCCGCCGTGCCGTGTCGCATGCCTTCCCTAATCACAGCTGACACCCCGACTCTACCCCCCACCCCCGCTCCCTCCTGAACTGCCATCCTCAGAGATGACGGGGGTTTGAGACAGTTTGTTTGAACGTCAGGATCCACACCTCTGATAATTATATACACACACCCCGTTCGCTGGGAAGTCACTGCTCGGGGGAAGAGGCTGGGTTGACGGCTCTGACACCCCAGCCCGCCTGTCAGCTGCAGACAGGGGTGCATGCCCCGGGCACAGGTGCCAGTCTCGTCACCGCCGTGGGCGTTCACTCGGGTGACAGTCCCCGCAGGGCGTGAACCGGAGGTGTCAGTCCTTGTCAGCCCAGTCACCCTCGCCGCCTCTCCCACCGCGCACACTGTCGGCCCTTGAACGACGTGGGGGTTCGGGCACTGACCCCCTCACGGTTGAAAATCCACCGGTAACTTTGAACTCGCCCAGAACTTAACGACTGGTAGCCCACTGATGGCCAAAAGCCTTACCGACAACATAAGCAGTCGATGAACACATATTGTGTGTGTGATAGGTATTGTGTACTGTGTTCTTACAGTAAAGTAAGCTAGAGGAGAGAAAATGCTATTAATGAAATCACAAGGAAGAGAAAATCCATTTACAGTACTGTCTGCATTTACTGAAAACACACACACACACACACACTTATAAGGCGACCCGTGCAGTTCGAACCCGTGTTGTTCAAGGGTCGAGTGTATAGGAATGGGTTTGTTTCATCATTAAAATAAAGGGAACAGCCCTAACTGGTTTGGCTCAGTGGGTAGAGCGTCAGCCTACAGACTGAAGGGTCCCAGGTTCGATTCCGGTCAAGGGCATGTACCTTGGTTGCGGGCACATCCCCAGTGGGAGGGGTGCAGAAAGCAGCGGATCGATGTTTCTCTCTCATTGGTGTTTCTGACTCTATCTCTCTCCCTTCCTCTTTGTGAAAAATCAGTAAAATATATTTTAAAAAAATAAAATAAAATAAAGGGAACAGTAGCTGAAAGACCAGGCCCGAGGGATCCTTCCTGAGCAGATGAGGATACACAGAGGACTCAGCTGTAGGAAAGCAGGGTCATGGTCGCTCACAGCCTCGGGTTCCCTACAAGAGCTCTCTCATGTGGCAGCACTGAGTCTGAATCCTGGCCCCACCTCTTCCTGGCTGTGTGACCCTGGGGGAGCCACTTGCCCTCTCTGTTCCTCCGTTTTCTCTGTCACATGGGAATGATGCCAACAGCATCTCCCTCCCAGACCCCATGAGATACATTCAAACAGCACCCAACGCCGAGTCAGCGCTCGAGAACGGAACTCCGTGATTAGTCCCCAGCCTCCTGGTGCACAGACCAGAGCACGCGAACACCCTCGACTTCCGGACCTCAGACTCCAAGACTCCGCCAGGAGGCCCGAGCTCCGTCTGCGGATCTGTGTTCGGTCTTTTGGTTCTGCCTGTGCATCCTCCTCGGGGCGCCTGCTTCTTGGGATGAAGATTTGAGTTGCTACCTCCCAGAGCCAATAATACCTCTCACCTCTCTGCAGACAAAGGTAAATATAATTAAAAAGTGATTCTGACCGGGGACTACATTCATAAGCGTTGCTAGACCTAATTAGACAGCGAGTGCAAGTCTCTGCCACCGGCGCCTCCCTCGATGGAATTTACAGACGCCGTCAGTTGCATGCTGGTGAGAGGTACCCTGTTGGCGGCAGGGCCCTGGGCTGCACGGAGACTGACCCGGACAAGCCACGGCCAGGCTTGGACGTTGCTCTAATCCTAGGTTTGTTCACTGAGGAGCGATGATTGAGCGTTATCTTTGGGTCAGATCTTGCTCTCAAGTCTGATTAGGGGAGAGGGCTTGTGGAAGAGCAGTGGGGGACTTGGGGCAGCTGAGCCCATGAAAAGATGCTCTCCATCACCAGCCCTCAGGGGAACGCAAATTAAAACCCCAAGGAGATATCACGACACCTATCAGAGCGGCCGAAGTAAAAGATAGTGACAACACCAAATGCCTGCAAAGATGCGGAGAAATCGGGGCACTCATATATTGCCGGGGAGGACTAGACATGGGCAGCAGTTACACTCCAGGATTTGTCCCAGAGAAGTGAAAATGTATGTCCACACGAAAATCTGTACATGAGTGTGTGTAGCAATTTTATGCATAATAGCCCCCAACTGGAAACAGTCCAGATGTCCTTCACGGGGTGAATGGTTGAACAGCCTGTGGTACGTCCAAGCATGGAATACAACTCAGCCAGGAAAAGGAATGAGCTACGATGCCTGCAACGACCAGGATGAATCTACAGCGACGTGTGCTCCCTGTTGGGTGACGAGCGTCCGTTCTCATGTTCTGTAGAAAGACTGAGTCTGTAACATGGAAGGTTGGTTAAGCAGAAGTTGGCAACGATTCGGTGAAGTGTTTAGTTACATATTCGTGGAATAAATGAATCAAAGCTGGGATCTAGTCTCAATCATCTCTCTGGCCTCAACATCCTTGCCTGGGAAATGGGCCTGAGGTTAGGTAAGCAAAGTTGCTGGGGCCTGAAAGCTATAGTATAAACCTGGCACCTGGTTTATCAAATAGAAGTCTGTTACATGGTATCTCCAACACTAAAGGACAAAGGATGATCCAGTCCTCCCTCTGGAAAAACCTAGGCAGCCCACGAAGCAGAAATGACTCGGACGTGTGGGCAGGCTGGGTTTGAATCCTGACTCAACTTCCTATTGGCTGTGTCTTCCTGGGCAAGTGACTTAAAGTTTCAGAGCCTGCGTTTCCTCATCTGTAAAACTGGAGTTACAATGAATGTACGTGAAGTAGCACATAGTAGATGCCTCACAAATAGTAGTTGTTGTTATTGTTATTATTACTATTATTATTAAAAGCCGGGAGAGACAGGCAGCCCACTAGACAGCCTCCAGTCATGTAACATGTGAATTTGCTTGTATGTCCCAGAGAGGAAAAAGCAATTTGCCATCTCCTCTCCCACTTGAGCTGATCGCCGTTTCCTTCTGACTAATATTTATGAGGCTGGCGTTGCGCCTTTGCAGGGCCAGGGCCCTGTTGGGTGAGCAGAGGTCCATAAATCTATATGGTAATTATTCTCCCCGCCAGCCCAGCCCCCCTAAAGGTAGATATCATTGAAACGAGGTGCCCATGAATATAACGGGCAGGAGAGACTGGCTGTGGAGAGACCAACGATACAAAACCTCCGCAAGGAAGGTGCTGGGGACACCAGAGTTTGCCGGATTCCTGCAGGGTCGGGGTTCGAAGGTCTTCAGAGGGTGTCCGGGCTGATTTACCTGCCCAGCACGGATTCCACCTGCTCTGGTCGCTCCACCCATTCTTACTGGGAAGCCATCGCTTCCCACCTGCAGGGGGCGTCCGAGATCGAGGCCTGGGCAATTAGCATAGCCCAGCCCCTTTCCCCACACTGATTGGTTTATAATGGGTAGGTACTTCAAGCTGGTCCAATCGGAATAGACCTTGGGACTCTTATCACAAAAGAGGCGATGCTAAACTGGGAGAATATCAGCTTGGAAGTCCCAGAGGTGACTACCTGGACAGTGGCTGCCGGAGAGGCAAACCAAAACGCAACCCCTGGAAAGCAGATGGAACCAGTGATGGATGATAACATTTGAGTACTGGATGCAGCTGTGCCTGAAGTCCTACTCCCTGAACTTTACAGGTAAATGAACCATAAATTGTTATTATTCCCTGAAGCCGGTTGAGCTTGGCTTCTGTCACGTGTAACCATGAGAATCCTATGGAAGTTTACCCCTCCGTGTGATAAATAAGGAGAGACATGACTTGCCCACGGTCACGCAGCCAGCTTCTGGCAGAATCCACTGTGGGTTGGTATTTTTGGATTTTAAAACTACAGATGAGACAAAACTTTCTTAAAAAATACTAGTAGCCAACATTGGCATGACACGAGAAAACAGACACTCATACGCTAACTACAAAGTGTACGTTGGTGAACCTCTTGAGGGGGGGCCATTTTGGCAACGGAATAGTTAGAAATCATATTGACGTGTAACATGCAAATAGATCATATGACACATGAACCCTGGACGCACGAATCTGCCCTAAAAATGTGTGCAGCTTCTCACTCAGGAATTCCCCCGGGAGAAGTTGTCCTCAGGAAATGATTTCGAAAAGGCCTTCAAAGATGTAGGCACAGAGATGTTCATCACTGCATTGTTCACAATTGTGAACGGCGGGAGGAGAAGAAACCCACGAGGGAAAATGGTTAAATCAATAGGATTCATTCATAAAACAGAATACTGTGCAATGATTAAAAACCATGTTTTTGAAGCATATTTTATTGCACAGGGAAATGTCCAACCTGTATTAAGTGAAAAAGGCAGCCTGCAATCTGATTTTTACCATATGAAACCACAGTGACCCTGAAGGAGGAAGGAATGATATTTGTGCACAGACCCATATGGGAACACCACATAGAACGCAGACAGCAAGAAAAGAAGCCCAAGTGTTAGCCATGTTTATCCCCGGGCGATATTTATTTGCTTCTCTGCGCTTTTTCTGTGGGTTCTAAATATACCACAATGAACATGTGTTACTTATGTAATCAGGAAAAAAAATTGAAGCGTCATATGAAAAAATGAAATTATGCAGGTTGGTAGGAAAAAACTGGGCCAGCCAATGATGGGGACGTGGTGCCGCCTCTGTCAGCCACTCTGTGGACTCCGCAGAGGCTCCGAAATAATTGCTTTGGCAACAGAACTGTACCCCGAGCCGGAATTATTACAGTCGCAAACTCGTATTAAACCGGCGCCGGGAGTCAGGCAGTGCCCTCAATGTGCTGCACGCAGTACCTTCGTTCTCGCCAAGGCCTCTGTGAAAAGGCGTGGTTGGCCCCATTGTACAGGTGACATGGCTGAGGCTCAGAGAGGGTGAGTGTCTTGTTCAAGGCCACACAGCAGGGTAAGGGGCAAGGTTGGAAGGCAGACCCCCATCTGCTGGCTTCAAAATTTGGCTCGTGATGGTTACTATTTTTCTATGGCATCGAGGACGCCTGGAGTGGTCCCATTTTATAGGGAAGGTGGCTGAGGCACTGTGGGGTGGTCACTTGCCCGAGATCACACAGCTGGACCCGAAGCCCAGGTGCTATCTCCTGTCCTGGTTGCCCCTGGACTAGCCTGTCTCGGGCTGCAGTGGAGGGAGGGGCGGCCTGTTACAGGTCTGGGCTTTGGAGAAGGGCCATGTTAATGGCCAGAATCAATGTGTGCTCATCCCCCTATGACTCCGAGCCGGCCAAGACCGGTTTCTCTGGCCTGCAAGCCTCAAATTGACCGCAGGTAATGGAAGTCATTTCTAAAGAGGCCTTTATTGTTCCCCATAAACGGCTGTGCTCCGAGCCAGCATCTATTTCTCAAACAAGTGGTACAGAAAGGGCCTTTGAGAAGGAAGCAGAGAAGAAAACCCATTCCATCTGACCGCTCCAGAGACGGTGCTCCTGGCCCCACGCCGGCAAGGCAGCTGCCAAGAGAAATTCAGGGTTAAGGTCTGACGAGAGGGGAGAGGGGTTTATGGCCCTCTCCATATCCTCTTGCCCAAACCTGTCCTCTGGGGCTCATGCGTCCATCATCCCTCCTACACATATGGAGCACCTGCCGTCTGCCCAGCCCGATGCCAGGTGCTAAGGTTACGGAGATGAGGGACATGGTTGCACCTCAGGGGAGCTCCAGGCTGCAGGGGGGACAGAGAGGGGGACAGAGCCGCCAGTATTCAGAGGGGGTTCACTCCCCCATGTCCTCACTCGGGAAATGTTTGGTAAGTGGCCACTCTGTGCCCTCCAGCTGTGCTCGGATGGAAGGTGTAGGGCGGATTCTTGGGAAAGCAGACCCCGAGACCAAGTTCACCAGCACGCACTCCTACAGGTGTACAGATTTCTCTTTAAGCTAGTCCCGTGGCAAACATAACACTAATAATAGCTAACGTTGATGGAGGGCAGTCTACACGCCAGGCATATCATCATTCCTGGTGATCAGAAAACACACCTGCCTGCACGGCTGTCTTCTTCCTCCCCAGGAACCTGCATCGAGGCTTGAAGGCCTGGGTTCTTGAAGGGCTCAGCTCACTTCTCCAGGAGCCAGCCAACTGGAAAAGGTTTTACTTATTCAAAATAACGTTCCCCGTCATCCAATGCACACGCTGCAGAAATATCGTTGCATAAATTAAAGCAGAATGGAGGCATTAGTAACAGTTTCCACTCCCGCAACAAGGGAGTCGTGTTTTGATACGGTCCCTTCCCATCCTGTTGTTTTTGCTGTTGTGGGGTTTGTCCTTCTGTAGGTGAGACCAATCACACACACGCATACACACTCCAGTGTGTTGCGAGCGTAGCCCAGATCACCACGCACGCATCATTTTTAGTGGCTACGTAATATTCCATCGAGTGGACGGATGCAGAATGGATGGGCCCAAGTTGTGTTTGGACAGTTAGACTGTTTTCAATTGTTTGCGCTTACAAGGACCACGGTAGCTTCTGACTCTAAAGCTTTCATCTCACATTTCGGGTTATTTCATGAAGAAAGAATCTCCAAAGTACAGTTACTGCAGCCAAAGTCATAAACAATTTAATTTGAAGACCCCCCCTCGCCCCCCGCGTCTGACCACCCGCACTCTTCCTGCAGGAGTCGACGTCAATACACGTGGCCTCCAGCAACGAAGGAGTCCAACAGGGTGTTTTTCCCTTTATTTTATGTTTTCGTACAAGTAAAACACGTTCATCCCAGAACAGCGGTGCAAGTTTTTAATAAACCCAAATCGAGATTTCTCCCCTCAGGTCATGCGATCCGTCTTCCTTTCAGATATTCTGCCAATTTAATCGGCTTCGTTCTATGGGGTCCTGCGTCCATCATCTTAGAAGGGTTACTATGGCAGCACAGATGATCAGGCGATGGTTGGCTCTCGCGAGCTCAGCATGGCGAGACTTAGGGCGCCCACCTCAACAGAGCCAGCCAGGCTTTAGGATTTTCCCACCAGAGCCTCCTGCTGGCTGATCCCACTAACAGTGGTTCTCAACCTTCTGGCCCTTTAAATACAGTTCCTCATGTTGTGACCCAACCATAAAACTATTTTCGTTGCTACTTCATAACTGTCATGTTGCTACTGTTAGGAATCGTAAAGATATGCAGGATGGTCTTAGGCGACCCCTGTGAAAGGGTCGTTCGACCGCCACAGGGGCCGCGACCCTCAGGTTGAGAACCGCTGCACTAGAACATTCCACTACCCTGCAGAAGTGGCTGTGGCAATGGCCTGGACACACAGAGGTGCCCGGTCCTCCTGGATGTCAGGCTTGCCTCGGCGCCTGAAGTCCAGGCAAGCGGACGCCAGCTTGGCGGGCTGTAGAGTCTTCATTCTTGTGCCCTGGCCTCGGCCCCTATTCGCTTCCTTGCTTCCTATTCTGACCTCATGGCTCGTTCCCAGTTAACAGTCTTACCCATCTCAGCACCCAACCTGGCACAGAGGCGCCATCAGACGCCTGGACGCCTGGGAGACACCCATGCCGGCCTTGGCCCATCTGCCCTCGCACGTACCCCTCAAAGCTGCCCCCTTGCCCCAGCCGGTTTGGCTCAGCGGGTAGAGTGTCGGCCCAGCGAACTGAAGGTTCCCGGGTTCAATTACCATCAAGGGCAGGTACCTGGGTTGCAGGTTCCCCGGCCCTGGTCAGGGTGCCTGCAGGAGGCAACCAATCAGTGTGTCTCTCTCACATCAATGTTTCTCTCGGTCTCTCCCTCTCCCTTCCACTCGCTCTAAAAATCAATGGGAAAATGTCGTCAGGTGAGGATTAACAAAAATAGCTGCCCCCTCACCTTCACCTGCACCTCCGCCCTGGCACGCCCCCTCCCGCCCCCCCTCTCCCCTGCGCTGGAGCAATAACTTCCTAATTGGCCTCCCAGCCTCGGCCCTGCTCCCCGGAGCCCATTCCGCAGGAGAGTTATCTGCTTAATGAAGTTGGAGTCAGCTCTTTAAAATAAGAATCTAGTCACGATGAATCTGGTTTATAGCCTTCCAATAATTTCCCATTGGACTTTGAATACAGATAAATGCTCCGGGCTTCTCCGCCTCTCCCACCTCCCCTCCTGCGGTGAGCGCCCCGCCTTTATCCAGTCTGCGCAGCCCACAGGCCTCCCGCCTCCCACATGGGCCTTTCCCCACGCTGTTCCCTCCGCCCCAGTGCCCTGCCTCCTTCTTGTCTTCCTCCTCCTCCCCCTCCCCCTCCGCGTCTCAGCGGAGAAGCCACCTCTTCAGGGAAGCCTTCCCAGACCACTCATCACACAGGATCCCAGACCCTCGTTGGACCGGATCCCGGGTCCCAGCTCCCGCCGCTTTTCCCCTGCAGGGCGTGTGTGTTCAAATGTAAAACCAGGGCTTTGGGTAACTTTTTAAACGTGTGGCGTGGTACACATCATAAGAAAGAGTCAAGTCCTTTGCCTCCTTTTTAATCAGGTTTGCTTTCTGTTGTTGTTGCGTTGTAGAAGCTGTTAGTATATTCTGGATGCGGGCCCCTTATCGGGGATACAATTGGCAAATATTTTCCCCCATCCCACAGCTGCAAGATTCATCTGGTCAGAGAGCATGGAGCCCGGCTTGTTTTGCAAACACCTAGCACAGCGCCTGCAACATAAAAGATGATGGATAAATAATAAATGAATGAATGGATGAATGGATGAGTGAATGAGTGCATGGATGAATGAATGAGTGAGTGAAGGAATGAATGAATGACCGACCTACTGTTTGGAGACCGGTCTCCGGGGCTGCCTCTCAGCCCTGGGCCCTTCTTAGCCTCTGTCCCTGACTAGCCTCCTGCTGGCTGGCCCCACGTAGACTCTTAGAGGCGAGTGGGAAGCACGTTACCACAGAATTAAAAGTTTTTGCTTCTACTCCTCACCGCAGCTTTTTGCTGACGACTAACACCCGGCTTTACAGAAAGCTGCAGTCTTTACTCTGCTGGGTTTTCCTCCTCCTGCAATGAATACATTTCGGTTCACTGCAGAGCCAGAGCGTCTCTAGCAACCGTGCCAGGAACAAAACCTTGAGAGACTAAGAGAGGGAGAAATCAGCTTGGTCAGGCAAAAATAAAGCCGGAGTCCCCGGGAGCTGCCTGGAGCCGAGGCCTGCAGGAGAGCCGGGCGGGGGGCTGCTGGCCTGGCTGGGAGCCAGTGTGATGTTTGAATCATGGGCTCAGGACAGGGTCTGGGGGGCCTTCACTGCGGTGACAAGCAGCGTAGTAGATGTTCGGTCCCCTAGACCGGCTTGCAGGCTGGCCAGGGTGCCAAGAGGAGAGGCGTGGGCTGGGTATGTGTGGTGACAGTGCCTTAGAAGCAGAAATGCCCACGTGTTAGGCTGAAGGCAAAACCTCCTGGTGGGGGTGGGGGGGGGGTGTGCTGCACCTGAGGCTGCTTAGAAAGGGCCCCAGGGAGGGGGCGGCATGGCCCTGACTTTGGGGAGCAGAGGTCCCGAGATGCTCAGAGAGGCTGCATAGAAGGGAGACCGTTGGAGAGGGGCTCCGGGTACTGGGGGACCGTCCCACCCTCGTCCCCGCCATCAGCTCCTCAGGTGCCCCCTGGAATCTGTCTTTCTCACCTGAAATGGTCTCTCCCCTTTGGAGCCCTAATCCCCTGACGCCCCTACCACAGGGGCGACTGCCAGGGCTCCGAGGGCCAGGCCCACCTCAGGGCCCCCAGCAGCGGGGACTGGACAGGCACAGAACAGGCCCCCAGTAAATAAATGTCGAATAAATAAAGAAGTCCTGCCCGGCTGGTGTGGCTCAGTGGTTGAGCGTCGACCTATGAACCAGGAGGTCACGGTTCGATTCCCAGTCAGGGCATGTGCCTGGGTTGTGGGCTCGATTGCCAGTGCGGGGCGTGCAGGAGGCAGCCGGTCAATGATTCTCTCTCATCACTGATATTTCTCTCTCTCTCTCTCTCTCTCCCTTCCTTTATGACATCAATCAATATATATATATTTAAAAATAAGAGAATAAAGGATTCCTTCCGTCCCAGTTGAGTGCATGCTCAGTGAGCGTTGGTTGAAGGCCATGTGGAGATGAGGCAGCGATGGCTGATGCTTCTACAAGCCAAGGGGCACCGAAGACGGCTGGCAAACCACCGGAAGCGGGGGAGCACGGGCAGATTGCTCTCCCAGCTCGGAAGGAGCCGGCCCTGCCGACACTCTGACCTTGAAATTTCCAGCCTTCCAGAACTGCGGGCAATGCATTTCTGTGGTGCCCTGCCACCCCCTCTGTGCTCCTCTGTCGCAGCAGCCCCAGCAAACTCACACACCAGCCACAGACTGTTCAGTGAGCATTTGCTAGTTCCTTCCCTCACCCAGCACCTCCCAGGACTGTGCAGCGAGTCTGTGAACTCGGGGGCGGGCAGGAGGCCCACCTCTGGTTCACGCGTCCCCCGGGTCCCTACGGGGGTGCAGGTGCAGGGCCCTGCAGGTGAGCAGAGGAGGCGGTGACTGGGAGAGTGAATGAAACATTGGCCCCGGGACTCCGGAGGTCAAGGCTGGGGGAGTCTTCGCACCGTGTGCTGGCGATGGGGAGGGGTGGGTGGAGGTGCCCTTGGCAGGTGGGATCACAGTCCCCCATGAGTGAACATCCCTGGGAACAAGTCAGACCAGATGCACAGCTTGTGTTTACATGATTTTTTTTGTTGGTTTTTTTTTTTTTGCATGGGAGATAGAATCTCCTTTGTGTGAGGATTTCCTACCTGATTCCAAATGTATCCGCGGCAGCGTAACATATTGATGTTACAAGCGATATTTAGATTCGAGCCTTTGTGCCTCCTTCCCTTTGCCTCCCTCTCCAGCGGCGGCGGCGGGGCATCTGACCGCTCCTCCTCGGGGAAGGGAGGCAGAGGAAGGAGCAGGAATCACAGTATTGGCTTCTGAGCTCTTAGGCACACGTTGGTGAGTCGATAACAAAAACCATGGTATTGAAAGCCATGGATTTCGAGGGAAATGTCAAATGTTTGAGCAGGAAAAAAAATGCCCTTTTTTAAAATAAAAAGTCCAGCAGCTAGATACAAATATCAAGAACCTAGAGCCCTAGCCAGTTTGGCTTAGTGGATAGAGCATCGGCCTGTGGACCAAAGGGTCCCGGATTCGATTCCGGTCAAGGGCACATGCCTGGGTTGTGGGCTCCATCCCAGTAGAGGACGTGTAGGAGGAAGCCAATCAATGATTCTTTCTCATCATTGATGTTTCTCTCTCTCTCTCCCTCTCCCTTCCTCTCTGAACTCAATAAAAATATATATATTTTTAAAAAGAACCTGGAGAATGAGGCAGGGTACAGAGGATGTGTGAAGGCCAGTGGTCCCGAGTTCCCTGGCAGTGGGCTGGGGGGAGAATCAGCAGGAGTCCCTGAGCAGGACCAGAGTCCTGATCTTCGGGGAGAAGAGACAGGGGCCACTGACACCTCCAGAGGTGGAGATGTACCCGGCTCCTGGGTCCCCAGAGAAGCTCAGCTTGGCCCCTGGACCACAGAGCATCAGTGGCTGAGGGACGTCCGGCCCTGAGGCAGCCACGCAGAGCTCCCCAGGGGGTGGTAAAACTGCTGTCTGATGAAGTCCCCTCCAGAAGAGGGAACAGGAATCTAAAGAACAATATAAACCAGCGGTTCTCAACCTTCCTAATGCCGAGACCCCTTAATACAGTTCCTCATGTTGCGGTGACCCCCAACCATAAAATTATTTTCGTTGCTACTTCATAACTGTAATGTTGCTACTGTTATGAATCGTCATGCAAATATCTGATATGCAGGATGTATTTTCATTGTTACAAACTGAACATAATTAAAGCATAGTGATTAATCACAAAATATGTCATTATATATGTGTTTTCCGATGGTCTTAGGCGACCCCTGTGAAAAGGTCATTCGACCTCCAAAGGGGTC
>NW_005871439.1:676268-677922 GCF_000147115.1 Myotis lucifugus | reverse complement strand
TTGGGCGTTAGCGAGACCTGGGCCAGCAGAGGGCGGCCAGGACAAAGGCCGTCCGTGGGCTCAGGGGGCGCTGGGGAGTAAGGAAGGGGACGAGGGCGGAGCTATCCAGACGGACCAGGTTATTATCCAAAAAGACCGAGTGACAGCCCCCTCCCCCAGAAACGGCTGCGTTGTCTTGACTCAGCCAAGTTAGTGCCTGTGGTGAGCACAGAGGCTCAAGCGTTTGCTCTGAAGAAGAGGAACTCGCCCGGGGACCTGGGGTTGTCAGGACTCTATCAACAGCGCTGACTTGGAGATGAATCCAGCCGCTGACCAGAGACTCTTGGAGGCTCTTACGTCTGCAGCTCTTGTAAAGTAAACAGGTCGAGCACAGAAAAATGCAGGACACCCCTACGTTATCTGGCAGCTCTAAGTTCTTGACAACCTTACATGAGGAAGCAGGCAAAAGGGCTAGGAATGGGTATGCAACATGGGTATGCAGTTTACAGGTGATGTGGGCCTGGGGTAGGCAAAGGCCTGTGGGTATGCAAAGGGCTGTCAGCTCTGGTTTCTGCGACAAGGTTGTTCATCTTCCCATGATAACCGGCAGCTCCCGGATGGGCAGGATGGGCCGCATTTCCAGGTGAGCTCCCAGGTCCCTCGTGCAACTCCCAGCCAGGTTGGAATGTGCCTTCTTTAGTCAGAACAAAACAATCACGGTTAACAGAGCACGATGAATGTTTCTTACAATTCTAGCTGGTCCCCGGTGTTCTATCTCTGCTCCTCACACCCTGACACATATTAGATCAGTGATGGCGAACCTATGACACATGTGTCAGAGGTGACACACGAACTCATTTTTTTGGTTGATTTTTCTTTGTTAAATGGCATTTAAGTATATAAAATAAATATCAAAAATATAAGTCTTTGTTTTACTATGGTTGCAAATATCAAAAAAATTTCTATATGTGACACGGCACCAGAGTTAAGTTAGGGTTTTTCAAAATGCTGACGCGCCGAGCTCAAAAGGTTCGCCATCACTGTACTCGGTGCTCACAAATGGTCGTTGGTACCATTCAAGACCCTGCAGGACAGTCTGGTGCCACCCTCCCCTCCCCTCCCTTCCCTTCTCCCCTCCCCCAGCTGCTGTTGTTTAGTTTTTCCCTTGCACGGGGCTTGCCAAGGAGAGAGCAGTATTTTGAGCTTTGTTAAGGGGTCATTTGCACCTATGAGCAAACAGGAGGAAAATGGTTTAAAAGGAAGGTCAGTCGGCCTTGGAAGGGACCTGGAATTAAACCCCAGTTTGCGGGAGATGTTCTGCCGGCGCCTTTGCCCACCCAAGCCTCCGTGTTCTCCTTGGCACCGCGGGCATAAGGACAGGTGCCCCTCGGGGCTCAGTGATGGCGGGGGAGGGGAGGGGCGAGCGCCTGCTCCGCTGGGCACAACGAGCTGTGATTTCACTCAGCATCTGCTCCTGTGCCAACAGCGCTCTGGCCTGGCACCCAGCCCGTGGCAGGCGAGGCTCCCTGGGACAAGAGGAAATGAAGGTTGGAGTCAGGCTTTCGTTTACCGCTCCACTGCAGCTGGCCAGGGCGCCCTCCGCTGGGGTTGGAGGCGGGGCTTGCGCTGAAGCTGGGCGCTGGGGGGCTTGTGCAGGGCAGGGGGCAGGGGAGCT
>NW_005871439.1:672833-674305 GCF_000147115.1 Myotis lucifugus | reverse complement strand
GAATCCCAGCAGAGCGAGAGCCCTTTAAATTAAAGAAACGGGCCTTTCCCGGGCCTTCTCCACAGTAGCCTCCTTTTCCCCGCAAAGCAGTGGAACCCTCGTCAGAAGGCAGCCTGGGCTTCCAGGCCGGCACCCTGAGGTGCTGCCTGCGCTGCCCCCCACGAAGGCGCTGAGGGGGTGCTAGAGCCCAGGTCTAACTTATTGCATTTTCAGAAAAGCGTCAGCTGGAGAAAAAAGAATTTTCTCTTCCCCAGGTAATAGCACAAATGCGGCAAACCTATAAGAGGATTGCTTACAACAATAATAGATTAATAGACTCAAAAGAGCTTATTTCACAATTTACAGGGGACGCATTCAGCAGAAGCTGGGAAGCTCCCGGTATGAAGACGGGGCCGGGAGGACGCCCTGGGACTCAGATTCCCCTGAGCAGCCACTGATTTCCTTCTGCGCCAGCCTTGCCGAGGCTGCAGGCGGAGTAGGGCTGTCTCCGCAGCAAACCCCAGGCCAAGCCGCTCCCCAGAGGGACGGAGAGAACAGATGGAAGGGCCTGGGTTGGAGCGGGGCTCACTGGTGACTGGAAAGGTAAGCCAGGGCCGAGTTCCAGCGAGAAAAATAGAGGCAGCCACACGCAGCTCCCACAGCTTGGGTTCCCGTGACGGACCAATGCGAAGGGAAATTACATGATCTTCTCTATAGATGCAGGAAAAGCATTTGACAAAATTTCACGTCCATTCCTGATAAAAATCCTCATCAAGTCGGGAATAGAAATAAATTTTTTTGATATGATAAAGGGCACCTATAACGATGTTCCTGAGATGAGAAATGAAGCGAGGGGATCCATTCTCATCATGTCCATTCAGTGTTGTACTTGATGTTCTAGTTGGGGAAATGAAGCAAAAAAGAAAAGAAAAACGCTAAAAGCGTAGAGATTGGAAAGGAAGGAGTGAAACGCATATGATTTGCAGGAGGCATGATCATCTTTGTAGAAAATCCTAAGGATTTTACAGAGGAAGAACCCTAAGGAATCTACATGGAAGCTACTGGTAGTAAAAAGTGAGTTTGGCCGAAACTGGTTTGGCTCAGTGGATAGAGCGTCGGCCTGCGGACTGAAAGGTCCCAGGTTCGATTCCAGTCAAGGGCATGTACCTTGGTTGCGGGCACATCCCCAGTAGGAGATGTGCAGGAGGCAGCTGATCGATGCTTCTCTCTCATCGATGTTTCTGACTCTCTATCTCTCTCCCTTCCTCTCTGTAAAAAATCAATAAAATATATTTAAAAAAAAAAAAGTGAGTTTGCCCGGCCAGCGTAGTTCAGTGGGTGAGCATTCGCCTATGAACCAGGAGGTCAGGGTTCGATTCCCAGTCAGGCCACATGCCCAGGTTGTGGACTCGTTCCCAGTGTGGGGTGTGCAGGAGGCAGCCAATCAATGATTCTCTCTTATCGTTGATGTTTCTATCTCTCTCTCCCTCTCC
>NW_005871439.1:660455-671312 GCF_000147115.1 Myotis lucifugus | reverse complement strand
GTGGGAAGAAGAATGCAAATCGTTTTTAATAAAAAAGGTGGGTTACAAACCCTGGCTCTAAAAAAAAAATTTATTGATTTTAAGAGAGGAAGGAAAAAGGGAAAGGAGAGGGAGAGAGAGAGAACCATCAATGATGAGAGCGAATCATTGATCAGCTGCCTCCTGCACGCCCCCTAGTGAGGATCCAGCGCACAACCTGGGCATGTGCCCTGACCGAGAATCAAACCGTGACCTCCTGGTTCGTAGGTCGATGCTCAACCACTGAGCCACGCCGGCTGGGCCAAAACCTGGCTCTTGTACTTATTGTCTGTGCGACTTGGGCAGATTCCTTAACCTCTCTGTACCTCTGTTTTCTCTCTTGGAAAGTGGTAATAACTGGAGTGCTACCTCCTGGCGTTGTTGAGAGAACGTTCGGTTCTTCACATTGGACCCATAATAAGTGGTCAATAGATATTTGCTATTCTCAGCACATGAAACCCGTTTTGGGTCAGGCTCCAAAGGGCTGAGTCACCCGGTCACACTGTCTCATAATGACCACTTATCCTCTCCCAGGTGGCGATTGCCTTGTAATATGGTCTTGGTACAGCAAATAGATTCTAACTGGGATTTCAGGCCTGATCAAATCGGGCTGGGTGAGGAGGGGCTGTGGGCGGGCCTTCCTGTCTGGGACCGCATGTGTCCTCATCACAATGAGACCAGAACTACATGAGAAACTCATCATACTCAGCATTGACGAGGGAGACGCCCGGGGATCTGCATTTTAACAAAACCCTCCAGACGCATCTCATTTCCAGGAGTTTCAGCATCCCTGCCTCTGGCAGGCAGATCAGAACATAAACTAGTTTCTCACTGTCTCTTGCTATTACATTTTTATATTTTTTTCTGTTCCATTTTGGGGAAGGGGAGGATGGTGTTTGAAGAAAAACAAAACTTAATGACCTGGAAATCCTTTTTTCTTCTTATTGTGTTCTCCTTGGGACTTGCATGGATGCCTTTTTTATTTTTATACCCTGCGGTAATGTATATGAAAGTGTTTGTATCCTGCGTCCAATTAACATTATACCGTCTGGATTCTTCCATCCCGCTGCGTTTTTTCTCTCTCACACTTACTCGTGTGCACACCTTGCTTCTCTGTCCAGGTAATCAGACTAGATAGCTAGTCGCCTGTGTCCACACGCATGTCATCTTGTTTAACTATGTAATTATGTATTTGCATCGAGTTTGGGGAGCTTGATATATCTTTGGTTACTCTTGCCGTATGGATTTTATAAGCATTCTGAAATGGTTTTGTTTTTCTAGAAGCTAAATGAATAAACAAACTCAACTTTAAAGGACGTGGTTAGGCAGTACCAAGTCTTACAGCTTCATGGGAGATCTGTAGAGCAGAGAAGGTGGATTCGCAGGAATGGGGATCTTATCTACTCTTTCAGTCTCACCTGCAATGACTGGGTGAACTCGGGGCCCCTTAGTTCCTCTCCACAAAAGTGCCTGTCAGTACCAGGAGGTATGCCTGACATGCACTAGTGCCCGGGGGCTCCGGGAGTCACAGCTTTTCCAGCGGAGGGAGGGCGGCTCTGGCCTGGCCTGCGAGGTGGAGGGCTTGGGGTTTGATCTTATGAGTTATTGCAACTTGGGCCTCTCCCTGGGCCTCAGTTGTCCCAGCTGCAAAAGATGGCTATCAGGGCCCTTGCTGGTTTGGCTCAGTAGATAGAGCGGTGGCCTGCGGACTGAAGGATCCCGGATTTGGTTCCAGTCGAGGGCACATGCCCAGGTTGCAGGCCCGATCCCCAGTAGGGGGCATGCAAAAGGCAGCCAATCAATGATTCTCTCTCATCACGGATGTTTCTATCTCTCTATCCCTCTCCCTTCCCCTCTGAAATCAATAATAATAGATGTATAAAGATGGCTATTAGGCTAAAGCCATGCTTCCCTCCCTGTGCCCTGTAGACCACCTGTTCCAGGATTAATTGGACAGCAGTTAAAATGCAGATCCTGGGCTATTTCGCCCCACCCACTCGCTGGGCGGGGCCCAGGAGTCTTCAGGTTTACCATGTCTCCTAGATGGTTCTCGTGGAATATTCAAGGTTGGAAACCACAGATCTGCGGTTTCCAAATTCCTCTGTCCTTTCTCGGGCAGGAAGGAGTTACTCCTGCTGGCCAATGTGTGGTCTCACCGGCCCTGCAGGAGCTGGCCTGGCTATCTATCCACCTAGCCTCCGCGCAGCCTCCCACAGGTCACGGTCAGAAGCCAGAGTGACCACGGCTGGCCTGCCCCATAATGGCTCAGACCTCAGGAGACCCCACGTGGTGTGGTCTCTGCTCAGTCGTCAGCTTCATCCTGCACAGTTCACGCCCTTTCCCCTGACACTCCGTGGCGGCCTCCTTTCAGCTCTGGGTCTCTCCAAAGGTTGTTTCCTTCGCCAGGAATCGTCTCCTATTCACGATCTCCTGCCTTGCTTACCTCCTGCGATTCTTAATGTCTCCACCAAGCATTTGCTCCCCCACAGAAGCCTCCCGGACTCCACGTCCCACGTAGAGAGAGCTAGAGCAGCTCTGTTGTCACCTGGCATGTCTCCCTTCTGTGATTAGTTACTTAATGACGAACTCACCCCCGTGGAATGGAAACTCTCATTCGTACTCCCAGTGCTCCTCAGAGGACCTGGCACATAGTACATGCTCAATAAACATTTAATGAATGACAAAGGCATGGCACCTAGCCCAGCCTTAACCTTAGAACCGAGGCTTCCTCGGGCAGAGTCAGGGTTCCAGAAACGGTCACCTGCCCCTCCCACACTGTTCCCACCCCCATAAGCGCCCCAAATCAGCCAAATGGCAAGAGGCACCCCAAAATCTGGGAAAAGCCTCCGACAAGTCATCTTAGGATAGTAACAGCTTCTGTCCCAGCCAGCGCTGTCGCCGGCAGCTTAATTATGGTAATTAGGCCCAACATTAAAACATGATTATAACATAAAATTGGAATTAGCCGTATAACACATCCAAATTTTTCGGGATGCTATTGATTTTCCTCCCTCCTGTTAATCAGAGGGCTACCATAAATTCAGAGAGATCCGGTGTAATTAAAACGGAGCCTGTAAATGCTGGTGAAAATTCTCATTAGCATCTGTCTTGTGTTCGGGGCAGCGACGGGGAGTTGGGGGGTGTTTTTCACGGGGAACATAAACACCCGTTTCTTGTCTGGCCCTCAGGTGGGTCAGGACGCGCTGTCCTTGTGCCTTTTCAAGAACCACGTAGAAAAGCGAAGCCAGTCATGGACACGTGGAAGAGATGCTTAAAGAAGAAGCAGTGAGTGTACAGAAAAACGGTGAGTCGAACTTGCTCAGATGGCTGGAAGGGAGGAACCTGGAAACCCCCACACATCAGGGTCCTGCCTGGCACCTTCACAGCCCCCCAGCCCTTGGCTCACATGAGGGCGCCCAGTGAAGCTGATGTGTCAAATGCTATGGGTGTTTGTTGTTTTCCCTGGACCAGAATTTATCTTCACATCGTCTTTATTTTCATATCAGCACCATAGTTCTGTTTTGAGAACCACTCACTGGGCTTGTCAACCAGAAGGTTCCACCCTCCTCTGCCCAAGAGCTTTGATTGAACACCACCCACCACCACCACCGCCGCCACCATTTATTCCCAAAGAATGAGATACACGCAGACGTTCCACCCTTCGGCAGCCTCTCAGATCGGCTGATTTTCCTGCTAAGTTGGTTCGAGGAGCATTTATTGAGCACCTACTATGTTCCTGACCCACTGTTATACACTGAAAAAAAAAAGTATGGGGGACCAGAGCAATGCTATGCTTAAGGGGGTCGTGGGGGCAGGGAGGAAAGGAATCTGACCCAGATTGGGGGATGGGTGGGAAAGGTGGGAGGGTGGCCGAGTCACACTTGAACTTGAAATAGTGAGTCGCAGGAGGCCTGGCAGAGAGGCGGAAGGAAGAAGGGCAGCCCAGGAGGCAGGAACAGCGCGAGCAAATGTGTGGACCTGAGAGACACCCAGGGTGCGAGGGAACGAGGAACAGGAGAGGGATCCAGATAGCGGAGCCTTTACAGAAATGCTGGGAGCCTCGGCCCTCAAATTACAGGCACTGGGGAGCCGTGGGAGGCTGTAGGTTTGGAAGCAGCCTCTACGCTGGGCATCAGAATTCAGGGTGAGCTGCGGCTGCTTTTGCGCGCCGGGAGGTGGGGCATCCAGGGGAGGAAAAGCCTTTGTTTGGCAATTTTCCCCCCAAGCAATTTTGCTCCGTTCCCTTCCATCACAGAGAAACCTGAAGTTAACGGCAGAACATCACTGCCATGGTAACAGCGAGAGAAACAAACAATGCACGCGGCCCTATAAAACCATCCGTAAAGGCTGTTTATTTTTCATACCATTATTTTAATAGGTGGGGATGGCAGGGACGGGATGGAGAGCAGCAGGCTTTAATGGTGCCGCGCACGTCGCCTTTTCTCGAAACGACTTGAAATGCTCCCAGACACTCAGACACGGGCGCTTAGATCATGCCTCTGGCTGGGAACTCCCGCTGCTTCAGAATCTCACTGCTGGGAAGCATCACCTGCTCCCCGGCGGAAGGGCGGTGTGGCCCAGTGGTTACACACTTCGGCTGGAGGTCAGACCGGCCCGGGTTTGAGTCCCAGTTCTGTCACGCTTACTGAAGGGTGACTGTTGGAAAATTCCATCACCCCCTCTGAGCCTCTGTTTTAATGCATCGTTCATTCATTCATTTATTCAATATTAAACAAGACTGCGCTGAAAACCTCCTATGGGTTTTGTGCTGATAAGGGTCCTTGCATTCATGATGCTTAGAATCTCGTGGACGAACACAGAGATTACAGTTCGCCTGCCAAGACCTCAGTAAATAAGGATAATTTTAGGTGGCGGCACTGGCGAGGAAGGATTGAAACCTGAGGACGCTCCCTCTCCGGCTGACCACAGAAGGATGACCAAGAGCCAGCGGTGTGTCTTTGAGGAGGACAGAGAGAGCGAGAGCGAGGGCCTGCGAGGCAGCCCTGTTTGCAGCCGGAGCTTCATCCAGGGAAGCACAGAGAAGTTCAGGCAGGAAGGAGGGGCCAGATCCGCAGGGCCCTAGAGGCTAGGGTAGGAGTTCGGGTTATAATAATACCACCTCCACGGGCGGTTGTGAGGATGAAGGGAGACATCAAATGGCAAACTCACAGCGGCTGCTTAAAAATATCAGCTTTTATTCTCCCCGGGGCCGCTGTAGAGCCCTATCATCTCCCGGGTGTGGAAGCCAATGCCGTCAAATGAGGGGTCATCTTTCTAAATATATCCCTTTTTCATATGAATGAAAAATCAGAGAGGGCCAGGGGGCATACAGACGTCACCCAGGAGTTAGGGGGGGAAGCCTCCGGGCTCTCCGACGGCTTCCCACTGTCCCTCGGGCTCCTGAAATCATGCCCATCCGTGAGGTCTGATGGGAAATTCCTTGGCCACTGTTCCTGCTGATGCTGGGTGAGGCTCCCTCCGAGGGAACAGTGCAGGGAAATGGATAAACACAGACTCTCCCTGGGAACCTCGGGATGGGGACAGGGGACCTCAGATATCAGTCCTCCTCTTCCTGCCCTATTCTGTCCCTCCCCGGGACCATGGCTGCATTTTGGCTGGGGAGCCGGGAGAAAGGGCAGGGTGTCTATCGGTCAGCAGTGCCCGCCACAGCCTGGCCTGTCAGGGTTCCATACTGAAGAGACCGATGAGGTCCCAGAGGAAGGCAAGGGTAGAGGATGTTTCTGCAATTGAACAGGACAGCGCTGCCTCGGTTCATGTCCAGTGAGTGTCACGTGATAAGTGGGTTAGATGGGCCAAGTCCCCAATGGGCTTGGGAGTTTTCCTTATTCTGTATCTGAAACCTCAGCTGGACTTTCTTCTGGGCCCAGACACACATAGACCGAATAAACCCGACTAGAGAAGGGCTCTTGATGGCTGCGGGCTATGTTTCTCACCAACCATCTGTATAATGCGCCATAATCTCCTCACCTAGCATCCCAAGAACCCTCGGAAGTAGTTACTAACACCCCTCGCTTCGTACAGACAAGGACACGGAGGTTTAAAGGTGATGCATCAGGAGAGAGCTCTGACTCGCACTCAGGCGTGTCTGACTCCACATAAGCCCGCTGACTCCAAAGGCCGTGGGCCCTCGTGGGCGTCTCACAGGAGCCCATGGGCTTCTTCTTCGAGGTCTGAAAATTGTGGGCGCCCCCGTTCATAATGCCAACCGAGGACAGAAAGATACAGGGCGTCTTTAACTGATTTTTCTTTTGTCACCTTTGAGACCCAAAAACATAAACCCAGGAAAAAATCTCCCAGCCGGGTCTGCAGGAAGGTGACTGGGGGTGTCCCCTCAGAGCCTGTGGGGGTGTCCCTGGCTTTCAGCCTCCTCCGCGTTCCTGACATGGCATTGCTTCTCCTTCCCGTCGGCCAGTCGAGCCTCTGCAGGCTCAGCTTGTCTTCTGTACACTTTCCGTTAGAAAATAAAAGCAATGTCTCCCTGTGCGGTTTCCCGTGTGCCTCCGGTACTTCTCAAGGGCCAGGGCAGGTGCTATAGCCAGACCGAGAATTTCCTCGGAAACCAGAGACGGAATCGCTTCTTTCCAGGTGATGTGAACACACTGGATGGGGGGTGGCTACATCAAAGTGGATCATTCCCTTGTTAGCATCGGGCCAGAGTGAGCCGGGACGGCCTCGGGCTTCCTGCACCGGACTGCACGGGCCAGACCGGGTTGAAATCACACGATGAGATGCGGGTTACAAGCTCTGCCTGCCTTTCAAAGGCCCAGCGTGGCTTTGTCCTGGGCTATCCTATTACTGGGGCATTTCTTTAAAACTCTCTCTGTCTCTTTTAAGATGTCTCCTTTTGTATTTTATTTTTACTCCAAGACAAAAGATTTTCTTCCTCCTCCCATTTTGATGTAAACCTTCCCCCTCAATGATGTCAACCTTCCCGGCACCAGATGTTCCTGGGAGAGAAATGTGATGCCGGCTTTGGGTGGGGCAGGAGGATGAATAGAATGGAAACTTCCCACATTGTATGCTGATGAATGGAGAGCGCAATTACCAAGGACAGACTTCCTGGTTAATTACGATCAGTGCAGACAGAGGATGGCATCGCAGACACAGGATGACAATGGCTACCATTTACTGCAACAGCCCTGCTTCAGCCCCAGGCGGGCACCTGCTGGGTGCTCTACTCCAATGTGCTTCTCCCCCACTACCTTGTTCTTCACAGGTTACCTCCGTCTCACCTTTCACTCCTCTGTTTAAATGCCTCCGACTCTAAGGGGCTATTTCCTGACCATTCAAAAGGAACCTGCATCATTTACTCTCAAATCCCCCTGTTTTATCTTCCTCATAGAACCCAAAGCTCTCTGGCATTCTTATTTGTTGAAGGGCTTACTGTGTATCTCTCTCCTGTACATGATAAGTTCCGGAGAACAAGGACTTTGTCTAGTTCGTTTGTGCATTTCCGGTGCCCAGAATAGCGCCTGGCACATTACAGGTGCTCAAAAGATTTTTTGTTACAAGAATGGATGAATGGATGGATTGATGGATAGATGTTTAGATGCATGGAGAGTTTACTATATGCTACATACGTACACGATCCTAAATGCTTATAGTAATTATCTCGTTTCATCTAAATGACAGCCTTTCTTTAAAACAGTTTCAGAGAGGTTAAGTCGGTTGTGCAAGGTCACACAGCTGTTAGGAGAGAAACAATTCAAATTCAAGTCTGTCGGGTTTCAAAGTCCACTTGTAGCCACTCTGCTATACTGCTTCCCCTGACGTAGAACATTGATCTTGGAAAGGATTTGGGCACTGGTGTTGCCAGACTTCACTGGATTGTCAGGTCTAGAGAGCAAGTGACAGCGTCTGCTGCAGCACCTAGCACAGAGTTTGGCACCGAGTAGACACTTGATAAATAGTAGGTGCTCAAACAATATTTGTAGATAGAGGGGGTGGAGGATGAATGGGGAGGTGGGTGGGTGGATGGATGGATGGGTGGATGGATGGATGGATGGATGAATGAATGAATGGAGAGGTGGGTGGTGAGTGGATGGATGGATGGATGGATGGATGAATGAATGAATGGATAGGTGGGTGGATGAATGAATGAATGAATGAATGGATAGGTGGGTGGGTGGATGGATGGATGGATGGATGGATGGATGGATGGATAGGTGGGTGGGTGGATGGATGGATGGATGGATGGATGGATGGATGGGTGGGTGGGTGGATGGATGGATAGGTAGGTGGGTGGGTGGATGGATGGATGGATGGATGGATGGGTGGGTGGATGAATGGATGGATGGATGGGTGGGTGGATGGATGGGGAAACAGTCCTAGAGAGCCTGGTCACCAGAGGAGGAATCAGAACTCAGCACTCCTATCCCAGTGTTCTCTCTCTCACAAGACCAAACTTCTGAGAATGAAATTCACTGTTTTTCCTATAATCTGAACTGGGCTATGGGATCCTCTCTACAACCCTATGAAATAAAGGCTGTTGTATCCCCTGGTGTCACAGGGATATTATCTATCTGTGTCAGTCACCCCACATGAGAAGTGTTATTTTTGTCCCTTTTTATCAGAAGAGGAAAAAAAGGCCCAGGAAGGTTGAATCGCTTGCCCTTCTTACACAGCAGGGAGAAGCGAGGCCACGCTTTGTCTCCCCTGGACCGATTTTACCTGCACAAGAGCCGACATATATAATAGACAGAGTTGTGGGCACGTCACCTTCTCTGTAGAGACGCTGGGAGTTCCACCCGGGGAGCTGTGGGTAGCAGAAGGCCACCAGAGCACCGGAATCCAGGCCAGAGGTGCCCTGGGGTCATAGAGAGAGTACAAGCCCAAAAGGGAGACCAAGTCCCTTTGCCTCCCCGAGCCTCAGTTCCTTCATCTGTAATGAGTATCAAAATCATGACGGGGGAAGACTTTCTGCAGAATTCCATTCCTATCATGGGCCTTCTTCTTTAAACAAGCAAACAGACCAAAAAAAAACCAAACAAAACCCTCTTAATATTGGACAAATGGAATGAGTAAATCCCTGCCCATGTATTCAATGGGTTAACGGTTTATGGTGTCACTTCTTCCATATGAGATACCGACCGGCATGCAGGCAATGATCTTCTCGCGGCTCGCGGCCTTGACCAAAAGGATGGGCTCGGCTCTGCTGCAGCCTCCTGGTAAGAAGGGGGCGTTGAAGCACCAGAGAACAGCCGCCGGAGGATAGCGCGGGGACAGCCATCGCATCCTGGGAAGCGGTGTGTTGACTCAGATGGAACCTGCTGGGTCCCGCCACTTCCTGGCCAAGTGACCGCAGCTGGGTGGTGGCTCTCCCTGTGGCTCACGTGGGGACACCACACGCCCGGTCATGACATGGAAATGAGCGGCCGAGCACCGTGCGGACACACACGGTACATGCCCCTGGCTAACGGTAGTTTTTTTGGCCTCAGTGTGGAGCTGGCCTGTCTGTGTTTCTCTCCCTTCACGCGCTCTCTTTCCCTTTCCCTCCACCTCCCTTGCTAGCCACCTTTCCACTCAACAAGCATCACTGTGCGCCTCCTGCACCTCAGCCCTGTTCAGCCCCGCGTGGTGATGAGGAAGGCAATTGAGGTCACTCCGCACACAGCTCCCAGCCCAATCCAGCAAAGCCAGGGAGGGCTCCGGCCTCCCCAGAGGAGGAATGAGCTCCTATGCACCCCTTGCCTCGGCACCCTCTTTCTAAAGACCCATTGGCTTTGCTGCCAGGAAGGGGAACTTTGCCGAGCCAAAGAGGGGGTTTTATTGGGGGCTCTCTGTCCCCCAGAACCTAATGCAAGTCTGCACCTGCGGTGAGTCCCCTGTAAAAGAGCATCGGATGACTGAATGAAGGGGGGATGGGGCAGCTTTGGGTGCAGACGGGGAGGTTGTTTGATTCCCTGGGCCTCAGTGCTTCCTCCCCTCCCCTGTCCTCCTCCACCGACTCCCAGCTCACCACTCCGCGGCTGCTGCAACCTTCTCTCCATCTGCTCCCTCTGCCTGCTCAGGCTGCCTGTGTAGATAGGGTGGCAAGGTGGAGTTGGGGGAGGGAGGCCAGGGTTTCTGTTTGGAGGGTGGGGGGAGGGACTAGGAAGCTGGCTGGGTTTACAAAGCTAGGCCACACGGTCTCCAAGCCTGTCCCATCTAGCCCTTGGCTAATGCCTGTCCCCAAACATCTGCCGGTCTTCCTCATCTGTTGTACTCACCCACCTACCCCCCACCCCCACCACCTCCATTTGTGGAGAAAAGTCAAGTTGCTGAAAATCAGGGCCGGACACCAGCGAGGCAGATGAGGGTGGGCCTTGAACTCCAGCTCAGACGGGGAAGGGGCTGTAGCAGGGGCAAAGGGCTGGGCTCTGGTGTCCTGGTGACCCTGGGGAGGTGAAAGATGGCACTCAGATTAGGGCATAGATGCAGCTAGCTTACAGCCTCCGGTTGGGCTTCAGGGGGGCACGCAGCCCTCGGGTACCTGACACACAATTGTGTAGCCATTGGTATCGGTCCAGGGAGATGGACAGCTCTTACGGGATCCACAGAGTTTGAGACTTTCTGGGTTATGGGGAGGACGCACTTCTGAAACCCGGGAGGGAAGAGGGCTGGTAGGGGCCCCCAGGGGCCTGGGAGGGCTGGATACAGCACAGCGGGGAGAACGGGACCTGGGACCCCTCTGGGAGGCTGGGCGAGGGTGCGCTCCAGGCTGCGCACGGGCTGTGGGTGCGCCGGGCGCTGAGGCCTGCACCTCCCCGCCTGGAGATCGGTCGGGACACGCTCCAGCCTCGCCTGCGGGCGCCGGGCGCCGGGGGCCTCCGTTGGGAG